>NC_047156.1:0-60000 GCF_009819705.1 Hippoglossus hippoglossus | reverse complement strand
GACACATTTAGAATATAAAACTCAGAACAAAGTGATATTTAAAAGGAAAAGATTAATATAAGCAACGTGTCAATTAAAGGGGAAATATTTAATTTAGAAAAACAAACAGCTATATTATGATTAAATTTAATTCTTTACTTTGTTTTTGTTTTCTTATCCACAATTATATTTTTACATATTCAAATAATCTAATTAAATTCAACTTAAATACAACAACATGTTTGTTTGTTTTTTTAAACTCTGTTGACAAACAATCAAAACAAATACAATAATATTTGTGACACACAAGTTTGGGGCTTTTATTTCGAAAAAACTAACCTCACTTCCGGTTTATGTAAAAGTAACTTTACTGTCTTTGTGTGTGTGTGTGAGTGTGTGTGTGTGTGTGTGTCTGTGTGTGCGTGTGTGTCTCTCTCTCTCAGAGTTTTAACTTTGTCTCAGCTGATGGGGGGGTCCTAAATCTTCGACATCTTGGATAAAGACAGAAACAACAACTGGTTCATGATCCTTTCGTTTCATTATGATCAGTGTTTGTGTGGTTAAAGAATCTGTTGAACCATCAAACTGTCCACATACTTTGGGCTTTAAATTGTGTATTGAGACTTGTTGATGTGTCAGAAAGTTACAAGTAAAACGTTACAAGTAAGTTAAGTCAGAGTCCTCACCTCACATCCTCCCCCAAGACTCTTCAGACAAAGACATTCCTAACCCCCCCGGACACAGACACACATACACACACACTGTAGCTACAGATGTTCAGGTGGGGGGTCGGACTCCTAACACACACACACACACACATACACACACCTCCCCCCACCATTAAACCTCACCTGCAACAACAAAGGGAGAGTTTTGTGTGTGTTCCCGGTGTATTATGGGTAATCACTGTGAACGTGTGATGACCTGCAGAGACATGTTCTTGTCAGTTTTATTAAAAAAGTGTCTTTAAATGTTTCTGGTTACATTTCAGAAATAAACTGAAAACAAACAAACAAATCTCTTTTAATAAAGATGTAGAAGATTAAAGTGAGACAATTGTTAACATCTAGTATTCTGTAGTATTTATGAAGTACAGCTTGATTACAGTATGTAGTATTCTGTAGTATTCATGAAGCACAGCTGTATTTCAGTATGTAGTATTCTGTAATATTTATGAAGTACAGGAGGCGTAAACTTCGGCTCGTTTGGAGATTTCCTGTCGTAAAGATTCAACTGTTTCCAACATCTGAGAAACTTCAGCAGATTTGTTCTCTTTTCTTCTGATCAACTGCTGGATCCTCTGCTCCACACCTGAAAACGCACACAGACACAAACACACACAGACACACACAAACACAGACACACAACACACGGAGACACACAACACACAACACACACACACACACACAGTTTAAATATTATAACACCCCATATAACTGTCTGTCTGTCTACATATATACGCTATTGGCTCTGCCGCCAGTGGCAGACACAGCGCGTGTGAACCACAGACAACCGACATACAGCTGATCTGCGGCACAACCGCAGCCTGTGAGTCCAGAGAGTTCGGAGATTGACAGGGAAGACTGCGAGATGGACCGGTAGATCGCGATCGACGGGTTGGCGACCACTGCTCTAGAGGATATGTCGAAGCTCGTCATCATTCAAGGTGACGACTGTGAGTCATTTTTCGGTCTCATAGATCCATAGTTGTAGTCATAACTTAAGTTATACTGATGTTACTGCCCTACAAGTAAAAGTACTACCTTGTATATTTCTGAGTTTGTCCTCCATTTGTCTTTTCAAGTTCTCCACCTCCTCTATAATCTTCTTCAGCCGTTCTCCAGCTTCACCCTGAGCCGACTGATTCGAGGTTCTTTGCTTCAAAACCTCAAAAAATGTCATCACATTGTCCAAATTCTGTGAAACAAGAAAGTCAAGTCAGTGAAAATAATTTTGTTGATGTCATGTTAAAAAACACTGATATCATAGTGGTAGTAATCATTGACTCTGCAGCCTCCTGTGTGTGTGTGTGTGTGTGTGTGTGTGTTGTCGCACCATTGTCGTATTAATGGCTGACTGAGCAGCCTCCTGAGCCTCTTGGGCCACCGCTCTGTTTTGTTCCGTTTTCTTCTTCAGGGCTTCAATTTGGTTTCTCAGATCTTCAGGTCGATTATTCATCAGATTCGTCTCAAACTTGTTCAATTTGTCTTTAATCTGAAACATGACAAAATATTTTCAACACATGTTTAATAACCAAAATGAAATGACAGATATTTGAGACGTTATGGATGTTTACATCTTGGACTTGAGCTTTGGTCGTGTCTCTGTCTCTGTTGGCTGTTTCCAGGTCATTGTTGGCTTTGTCCTGAGCTCTCTCAGCTTCATAAGTGTCTCTGCTGATCTCTGTCCAATCCATGTCCTTTGTCCTCTCCCTGAACACAACAACACAGTATGAAAACACAAAGATTTCATACTGAAATCTCAGAGCACGACTGTGACCCGACATCAGACCAACGAAGAACACAACACACGGACATAGAAACACAGCAATGAGATTCATGGTCCAGGAAACGACTTCTTGTTTCACAATTGGAGGATGAGAAGTAAAATGTCTGCAGCTTTCATTAGGATTAGAGTTTTGCAGCAACATTATATGAAATATATTTATTCTACTAAGTCTTAAAATGATCATGATATGATAAACATACATGCTTCTCCAACAACACGTTTTAATTTATAATAAAGTTATAATTATTGTAAATTTGTATTCTGGAGTGACACAGACCTACAGACAAAGACAAAGGTTCACTCACTTGAACTAAGTATTCAAAGTACTTTCAACAATCAAGTACTTTGTTCATGCAGCTGGAATATTAAATCATCCCAACTAATACTGGATAATGCTGTCATGCCAACATATGCTAGTGTTAATTGCTATCAGTCACACCAGAAGAGTGGATGGGCCACGGTTGTTTGTTTCCTTGGCAACAGGTTTCTTCCTCCTCTATCTACCACTCTTCTTCTCCATCCTCTTCATCATCAGTAGCTGAAAACTTCATAACTGACGTTTGCATCAAGAAACAACAGTGAGCTCTGAAGTTAATTAAAATAAACATCAAATGATCCATACGTCACGTTAAATTCATCAATATTTTGTCAGAGACGGGGAAGAAAAACCAGTGTGGTGTATTTTTTTGAGGGGGGCTTTTGTTTTTGTGATAATGGGCTTAGCTTAGCATGTAGCTACTGTTGATGATTTTTGACCATCCTCACACATAACAGTATATGTCACTATATATTATGTATAATGTATATTCTATCTGTACAGGAGAATAGAGCCTGTCTGGTTCCACAGATCCTCCTTCTCTCTCTGAGCAGAACCAAGGTCAGGTTATAGATAAAGGACCAACAGGACATTGTAGTGTCTTCACTCAGGGACGTTCAGATCTAACTCAGAGGCTCCAGACAGAGACACCGACTCTTTGTGTGTTTCACCAGACGTGAGGACACAATGTGATTCATGAACACACACTTTACACTGAACTGTCCAATAGGATGCAAACACCTCCATGTAACAGAGAGAGGGACCTTCATGGGTGACGCAGGGTGAGGGAGATATACTGGGAGGCTGTGGGAGACATCTTCAGACTTGGTGGAGACAGTTGCTCATGTTGCTCTGTTAGTGTTTGTATGTTGTTTCACCTCCTGGTCTCCTTGATGCAGCAAGTCTACATTCAAACCTTCAGCTGCTGCCTGAGTTCTCCTTTCACCAGCTTCCAGGAAACTTCCAGAACAAATACCACTGACCACATGGATTCAACTGCAGTTCCCATTTCAAACACAGGTAGTTACTGTTACATATCGTTGCTTTAAATTAAGTTTTGTGTTTAAATGAATATTTCATGTTTTAATCAGTTTTATGTTTTTTAACTTTAATAGTTAAAAGTTTAATATCTTAAAGTTTAATATTTTTATTTAAGTTTCTCTTTTAAATTAGTTTAATGTTTTCTTAAAAGTTTAAAGTTTGTTAACTATTTAATAGTTTGACAGTTTAACAGTAGTTTAGATGTTTGCGAACACTGACTGGACTTCCTGAGCTTTCTGCAGCAGGTCCTTGGTTCTCCTCACAGGCTCCTCCAGCTTCTTCAGCTCATCCTGGACATGTGCAGTGTTTGAGAGCAGATTATTGATTTCATTGATCATTGATCTGATCTGAGCAGGGGATCGTGGCAGCTGGATGTTCAGAACAGCTCTGGCCATTTTCTCGATGTCTTCAATAGGAACCATCTCATCTGTTGGAAAACATGATAAACAGAGTTTCTTCAGTTGTTTCCTCTGTTTCCGTATCAACAAGTGTGTTTCCTGCAGGGAACATTTCAACACTGTGTCTTAACGTTAGCTGTTTATTTACCATACTGTTGCTTTTGGGTATCTGTAAAGAGTTTTTGTTTTTGCCGAGGATTATTATTATTTTCTGAAATCAAATTGTGGTGAGTTCTCAGCTCATTTAGAAGAAAGGTGTCAAACAACTTAAGAGGGACATTTGGCAATGGAGCCACAGGGGAGTTGGAGAGATTAATGTTTGGTCGCAGCAGTTACGAGTGTGTAAATCAGTTTGTATTTAAATCCAAAAGAGAGGAGACTGCAGCACACAAACGTTTCTTACACACTCAATCACTTTTTCTGAAATAATTTAACACATCATTTTCTCATCTGTTTAAAAGAAACAGCTGCTTTTACAAACTCCTTGTCTTAACTATCATCATAAAACTTCACAATTCTATAAAATGTTCTTTAAATTGTGTCACTACAAGAGGAACCTTTGATACTAGAGGACTTGATGAATACAACCCCAGTTATAGAGTAACACCTGTACACTGACCCATCAGGTAGTCTTTGGTTTGCTGGATCAGCTCCCTGGTTTTGTTCTTCTCTCTTTCGAAGGTGTCGAGTCGCTCGTTGATCCGCTCGTGCAGATTTTTAGCCTGGTCTTTGGAGTCCTGGGCTGCCTGTTTCATGCTGTTCATCTGACCCAGAACAAGCAGGTGAACAACACTGATCTCAGTGAAGAAGTATAGTCCTGTGTATAGCTGGTAAACTTCGTCATAGTTTCAAGTTTCAGTTCAGCATTGAGATCCATTAACAAGCAGATCAACTTTCAAACTGTGTTGTTCAAAGGGATCAGGACAAGGATCCATTACAGGACTCTGGGATTAATCTAATTCAATTTGAGCAGCTGTGCCTAACCATGAACGTGTTAATCAATAACATCAGTTGAAACATCATGTGATGTTTTTAACTTAGTTATTCTCTGAATTAAAAGTAAAACATGCTAAACGGATTCATTTTGGTCTCACGATGAGAACCAGGACCAGCACCAGAACATCAGCAGTGGTCTCAGTGTGAACCTACCTTGTTCTTGGACTCCTCAAGTCTCGATGGGAGTGACAGGAGTTGTTCCTTCGCTCTCTCTGATTGTTCTGAAGCGTGGTGACTGATGGGTACGACTCCGTCACAGCTTGAACCTCCACATTTCCTTCGCCCTGGAGCCAGAACACACAGAGCTCCACCACATCCAGAACAGTTGTCCAGACCTGGTCTTCCACAGATCTGAATCAGACCACAACAAGCTGCTTCAAGGCCATAAAAACATTACGTGATGTCATCAATCACCTGAAATCACCAAAATATTAACCCTTCCATCGTCCATCAATCCATCCAATAATAAACAAATGTATATGTTAATGAGTATATAATAAATTAATTGTATAGTTAATAAATTGAGCACAGCATCAGCTGATTCCCTTTCAGACATTCATTGGCAAAGCTCAAACAAGGCACCTTATTTAAGCTGCATCAGCTGCAAGCCGTTTTACAACCCACCTCCACCCCTGCTCCCCCTTTTTATACTGTGTTTAACTCATTCAGCGTCATTTCTGTTGTCACTGACAACGCACTGTTGTGTTCCCTTCGGGGCTCTTGCTACCGCTCTTCCTGCAGGGAGGTCCCAGAGCAGAGCCATACCACCAGATGTAAATTATGCAGAGGCATAAAGGGGTCCTGACTGAAATGTATTTACATTTATAGTCATTACAATATAAATTAAACTAAAAACATCCCTTGAATCTAAAAGAAAATTAAGAGTTTCTATAAAACATGATGTTAAAAGGCGAAAGCCTGAAACCCCCTTTATGATGTCCTTTTTATGTTTGGATGACGTCATGGCGGCACATTATGGTCATGTAACTGTGCAGGTATTAACTCACCTGTCGGTTTAGGTTGACCACGCTGAGCTCTGTGATCTTCTTCTCCACTGGCGTCACGTCTCCTCTGCTGCCGCACACGCTCAGTTTGTGTTTCACTTCCTGTCTGATGTCCACGGAGTCGTCTAAAGCTTTGGTTGCACTTTTTACTCTTTTCTCATCCAACATGAAACGTGTCAGAATCTTCTGGATCTCGTCCAGCAGCTCTGCAACAAATCAAAGAAGAAGAAAATCTGATTAAGTGAAAATTTGACTCTTTACTGAATTCTTGTCAGTTTGGTTTAAAGTGAAATCAAATTTAATAAATTAAACATTAGAGTTTGAATTCTGTTCATGTCATAGAGGAAAATGTTACTTCAAGAGTCACAGGATATAATCAGTTCAGCAGGTTTAATCCATCCATCCATCTATCATATTCTGTCAGTTCAGAGTCTGTGATGAACGTTTGCATTATGTTTCCATAGTGAATCAGAGAAAACTCTGATTTCTGTACCGTCCGCATCTTCTTCTTCTTCTTCATGTGGGAGCTCCATCACATTCTCCTTCACACTTTTCAGCAGCTTCTTAAACTCCTGACGAATGTTTTCCATTTCGGTGTCGAGAAGAGGAGACGGATCGATCAGGATCATGTTTGGATCAACGGCATCTTTCAACTTCCTGTGAGACAGAAAACATTTAGAAATGTTTCATTAACTTCAATATTTTAGGGAGAGATGGAGCTCAGACCTCCAGCGTCATAAAAAATCTGAGGTTTTCTCATGAAACAACGACTCATGTTATTTTTAACATTTAAACAATTGAGGAAGAAATCTGTAAAACAGATGAAACATCCTGATATAAGAACAAACGTGTGAGAACAGTAGTAAGGAACTCACCCAATCCTCACACAAAGATTTTCCACCTTCTCCAACTTCTGCAATGACAGTCCTGTCAGATTGGTGAGGCTGTCCAGCTTGGAGTGCATCTGCAGCATCTGGTGCCGGGGGTGACTCTCTCCAGGCCGCAGGTCTTTGCCGTGGCGAGGGATGAAGGTTCTCATCTTCTGTGCTGCTCGATGGACATCCGTGACACTTTCAGCCCAGAGAGCGGTGCACGGGTGGCACTCCTCGCACGCTGGGAATGCCGAGCTGTAGCCGAGGGCGCACTCATCACAGAAGATACCGGTGACTCCAGTTCGACAGATACACTCCCCGGTTTCAGGGTCACATGATGGACGCTTGGTTCCCTCCAGGTTACAGTCACAAGCTGAGAACAGGAAGTGATGAATCGAAATAAAATCCACAGTTGTTGGATAAAATGTGTGTGTGTGTGTGTGTGTTTGTGTGTTTGTTCTCCCTTACAGATACACTGCAGGTCTGGATTCCCAAAATGATTTTCTCCACATTCGTCACATTGTCTCCCTCCAAACTCAGGACGACATGGACACTGTCCCATCACCTGAACACATCACATGATTATTTATGACCTTATATATTGTATTTATGTGTATTTATGTGTCTCTCTCTTATTGTTTATTGTAAATACCAAATAACCTGCTATTTGTTGTTCACTGAGAATCAATCATTCATTTGAAGAACATATTTCAATCAATGACCCTGAGAATCTTGTGTCTGTTCTGCAGCGTGAGCTAAAATAAAAAATAATAACATCAGAGTAGAAACTGTGGATGAAAACAGACCCTGTGGTCATTTGGATTATTTCTTAGTTTGAGGTCTGACCTTGTTGCAGATGTTGGAGAAGGAGTTGACAGGATCACAGCTGCAGGGCTGACATCCTGACGGTCCGTCCAGGTTCCAGTATCCATCCTCACATTGGCCACAGAGGACTCCCACGACACCCGTCCTGCACGGACATTGTCCTGTACTTGGATCACAGAAACAAGAACTCCCCAGAGGGCAACGAGTCACCTCCGTCCCACGCCGGTCACAGGAGCATTCTGGGAAATACACAAAAGATTCAATACATAAGGGATATCATACATGTGGAAGTAGTAGATTGTTCTTTGTCTTGCTCTCATGTTTTTAATGCTGTATATCACAACTTTAACATGGTGAGGGTTAGATAATGTTACCATACAAATAAAATTGAACTCAATTGACCTGAAAACTTTACCCAGACAGTTTCAAGCATGGAGGCAGGACTGTGAATATTGAGGGATGGATTAAATATCTTGATTAGAGAAGAAGCTACAGGATAATAATAATAATAATAATAATAATAATAATAATAATAATAATAATAATAATATACTCTCTATCTGTACCTTTGCAGTCTTGGACCAGAGCGTTTCCATAGTAACCAAGTTTGCAGCTTTGGCAGCGTGGTCCCACCGTGTTGTGGCGGCAGCCCAGACATTCACCTGTCAGGCTGTTGCAGGCGTTGCGGTCGCCCAGGTCGATGTTGTTGTTGCAGGGACACTCTGCACAACGGGCACCTGGCAACGTCAGGTCTCCATAGAAACCAGGGCTGCATCTGTTGCATCGTGAACCTGAAAGTGTTTTTATTTCATTCATCAATTAAAAAGGTTTAAAGGGTTTATATACATAAACAGATCAAGTTGACGAGTCGGACTCATAAATCCTCGGTGTATGATGCCTGAAACTGAACCCAGGACGGGAACTCACGTGAGATTCTACCGTCAGCTAAACATTTGCTCCTACCCAGTGGCAATGGGGGGGGGGGTCCCTTCTGACAGGTGTTCCAGAGTTATGCTGAAGTACCCCCCCCCCCCATCGTAATCTGACAACCCCAAAATATATAGATAAATATTTAAATAAATATCATTATAACATCAATGGTGATGATCATATTTTGATTATTTTGATGCTCTCCACATGAATGCACCAAGGCTTACGAGGTGAAAATTATATTACAGCCTTGACAGTATCCAGGCGGCTCTGCTCCTCTGATGCTTTATCATCACACTTAGAACTAATCTTTATAAAAACCTGCTGAATTCATATTTATGTTCCTCGATAAACGCGGTGTTGCTTCTTCTGCAACAATGAAGAAACATTGAAAACCGTGTTGTATCATAATCTGCAGGAAGAATTTCTCTCCTGTCTGCAAGAGTGTGTGTGTGTGTGTGTCTGCTCGTCTCTGTCACTCTTCACACAAACTGATAATCACATGTATTTAGTTATTAATTGATGATTTAGGTCACTTTAACAGTGTTGCGTGTCACGTCTCGTCTCGTGTGTAGCAGGTGGACGGCGTGTGCGTGCAAAATATTTTACTGTGTAAAGTGAGCGCAGATCAGCGGGAGGACATGGACTCCGGACCTATAATGTATGTGCCGACCTAATACTGGACATAGTACGCTTTAAAAGACATTCTAAGGAAAAAATTTTTTTTCCAGAGACCCCTTGAAACACCCAGCTCCTACCTGTGTGCCCCTCCTGGCAAATGCAGGTCAGACTGAGGGATTGTGGGTCATGTTGGCAGGAAGTGGCAAAGAATTGTCCACTGTACTTAACGTCTGGGCACAAGCAGGGCTGACAGGGCTGTCTGGAGACGGGGTTTCCATAGTAACCCTCCACACATCTGCATCAGTAACAAAGGCGTCATAAGAAGCTGAACATCTTTCATATCTCTGTGTTTAAAGACTTCTGTCAAATATGCAGAAAATCAAATCTGATTCATAAACCTGCGAACACATTTATAATAGTGAACTCTGACATACACAAACACACATCTCACGTGTGTGTGTGATGTAATGATTATATATTCACAGTTAAACCAGTTGTGACAAACGGATATGATCATATGTCAGTAAGAACATATAAACAATACAGTGACAACACACATATAAACTGCAAACTGATCTACAGACACGTAAAGACAGTGATGTCGTCACTAGTCAGTGTCATATTCTACACGTGTGACTGTCCTGTCCAGTTCACTTCAGTCCAGGTCCAGTCTAGTCCAGTCTATTACATTCCAATCCATCTAGTCCAGTCCAGGCTGGAGAACTGGTGGCTCTGTTATGTGGTTTTGTTTTGGTCCATTGTCAATTTAGAGGGAGGAGTCACTGTAAATAATACAAAGTTGTTTTGAGTGATGACCTTTAACCTATGATGGGATGATAATTAAAGTGTCACTGAATAAATGAGTAGGAAAATAATGGGAATCACAGGATCTGCCAGTCACCAGATCTCAATATATTGTTTATAATATACACTTTTGTACTTTGTTCAGCCTGCACTTGATTTGCTGATTGGTCGATGGCATGAAGCAGGTTTACAGATGTTCTTAACAAAGTGCTGGATGAGTGTGTACGACCTGTCACAGTGCGATCCGGTGGCGTGTTCCCTGCAGTTCAGACACTCCCCGGTCTCTTCAGCACACGTCTCAGATAGATTGTTACATTCACAGGGTCGACACAAGGGGAAATCCCAGAATCCTGTGTGGCAGTGATTGCAACGTCGCCCCGTCGCGGCTGACCGACACGCACACTGACCTCTGACCTGATCACACAGCTGCGCCACTGAACCACGAGCGTCACACCCACACGCTGCAAACGACACCATAGAAAAAAATCTGTCATCTTGTCGCATCATTTTAGAAACCTCAGATTTTCTAAATATGAGACTTTCTTACATTTGCAGCCGTCGAGTCCCAAGTCAAATGTCATTGGTGCACAGGTATCACAGCAACGGCCCATCACATTGGGTTTACATTCACAGAACCCACCTAGTTTACTACAAGATGGTCCTAGAGAGCCTATGAAGTTACACCTGCAAGCTGGCGACAGATGAAATAGGGATACATTCACAACAGTTAATTTTTATGTTTTTAAATGATGAAGAAAAATCTCTTCCACATTGTTGAATGTACGTACAACAGCTGCAAACATGTTGCGCTACTTACGAACTGCTCCGTTGTGGATTCGTGCTGACATGCTCTTGATCAGTCCCTCACAGACTTCTGGGAGTGAGTCATGTGGTTGGAGCTCAGCAGCCAATCCGATGCAACGAAAGTGGCGGAACGATTCAAGGTCACTTTGAGAGCAGAAGTTCTGGACAGACTCTATTCTTGGAATCAGACCTATCTGAAAACACATCAGAATCAGATTCGGGGTTAATTGATACGTAGATTTACACAAATATGGAGTGTGCTGTGGTGTGTTAGTGAAAGCATAAATACAAATTTTTTTTAAATATTATTAACACTACCAACTAGAAGAAATGTGTGCAACATGCACGGTAGATATTTACAATTTGAAGTAACTAGTAACCCTAACCCTAACCCCCCATTCAGAAGAAAACATTTTAGAGTCCTCATGAGACTGTTTGGACTCAACCTTGACCTCAGCCAGTAGTTCACACCAAACACACTGAATCTGACTTCTGATTGGTCCATTGCTGTTATGGCAGAAGTTTATTTGAGCTCAGGAAGTTCTCCTCACCGAGTCAATGAGGATGTGAGATCCATCAGATCCAGACTGTTTGTTAAAGACGACGTCAACAAAGTAACGACCTCCTGCATTCAGGCACACTGAAGAATCCAGACCACGTCCTCTGGAGACAAACAAAATCAAGCAGTAAACAAATAGATACACATACATTTACAAATGTTTCTGCATATGTGACCTGAACGGTCATGTGACTTCTCTGCAGCCAGTCCAATGTCACCTTACCTGGAGTTTCCAGGAAGAATCAGAGTTTCACTTCCTGTTGGGTTGTTACTGCAGCCACCGTCACCTGGTGACATCATGATGATGCTAACTGAAGCCAGCCAATCAGACAGAGCCTCAGAGGAAGATCAGGAAAAAACATTTACAGTAAAGAAGCAGAAAAAAAATCATCATTATGTTACATATATGTTACATTTAATATACATTAAACAAAAAAATTATGAATATGATTATTTATATTAATAATCATTATAATAATACAATTTATTTGTATAGCACCTTTCATTCAAGGAATGCAGCTTTACATACAATATAGATACAAACAAAAACATGTTAAAATGTATTCAACCCCTTCTCTCTGTCTCTCTGCCCCCCCACATTCATTTATTTACATGTCACTAACTATGTGTCTTTTTCCTCCCATAGTCTGTGTCTCTCTTTGCTCTCCCTTTAATGTACGTTCTGATCAGGACTCTGTCGGACAGACCAACTTCTCAAGATTAGTGATAAGGATGTTGTGGTCCAATCGTATCAAAAGCTCAGGTCCAGGAGGATGAGAATCAAAACCTTGTTTTCAGAGTTTAGTCTGAGTAACTTACTAACAACAACCACAACCTGAACTGAACAACGTGAACTAGAACCACAAACACAACCTGAAGCACAACCAGAGCCTGAACCAGAACTGGAAATACCCTGATGGTTCTTCTAACCTCTGTTTCAAAGTGAATCACTAATTGGTAACCCATTGATGATTGTAGGTTATCCACAGTGAATCGAAGCCCAGCCCCCTCTAACACCCTGACCAATCCCAGGCCGGTCCAGGTGACTGGCTGATCACGTGTCTTCTGACGGGGGATAATCTGCAGGGCATGATTTGGGTCCAGAGGGATGCTGGTTGGCTGCAGGACCCAAAGAAAGAATCAGTGGAAAGGGTTAGGGGTTAGGATTTGTTGAATTATCTCGATGACTCAAGAGACAATCTGATTGGCTGAGAAATCAGACTAGTCAAAACAAAGTATGACATCAGACAACTCACCTGCCCCTGTCTCCTCCTGCGGGTGAGTCGACGAGTCCTCCGAACCAAAACCACTCGTCCGTCGGTGAATTTAAAGTCAAAACCCTGCTCTCTGTAAGATTTCTCACACTCAGGTAACACACCTGGATTCACCTGCAAAACACAGGAATACTACATGTAAAATACATATAAAATACGCAAGAATACTACATGTAAAATAGACAGAATTACTATATACAAAATACACAGAAATACATGAAAAATACACAATAAAACTACATAGAAAATACACAATGAAACATGTATAAAATGCACATTATTTGTTGCAATCACCAGAGAAGAAGAAGATGATGGAGCATCAGTAGAAGAACGGCTTCCTCCAGGAAGTGGAGCTGCGAGCTCTGCCTCATACAGGAAGTAGTCAAGTGAAGGTAGGAAGAAACCAGGGGCGGGGTCAGAGCAGCGTCGACCAATCATGTTTTGTAAACAGCTACACTGTCCATCCTCTGGAGAACACCTGAGAAGACAGGAAGACGTCTGTGGACTGATTCACATAAGATGGATTCAAATGGATCATAAGTCAATTTCAGCTGTTTGATGAGTCTGAGGTGATGACACCTGATGACACCTGGTGACAAAACTGAACATTTGAAATAAGAATAAAACAGAACGTACATGATGCTTTGAGCTCCTCCGACGTCACAGTCACATGGCGAACATCTGATCGCTGAGTTTCCTAAACCCCAGAAACCTTCCTGAACAGGACAGCAACACAAATATCTTACGTATTATCTCTTGTTAAAGTATCACAAACATTACCATTAACAAGTTTTTTAAGTACTTATTTAAGTAGTCATTATTACTACAATGCACTAATTATAATTAAAGACATTTTAACAGTGTCCATCAGGGCCCTCCTACTTCACAGAATGTGCTCACGTAGGAGGCAACGTACAACGTGAACTTTAAACTTTAACTGTGTCTGAGCTGCTCCTGTGTTTTCTTCATTAATAAAGTTGATTTGAAAAGAAAGTTTCTGTCAGAGGTAAAACTTTAAGATGAAACCTACCAGACATCGATCACACAGCGGGCCGCTCGCCAAACTGTCACATTCACAACTTCCTGTCAGCTGATCACATGACCCAACACTTCCCAAAGCATGACACCTGCACACTGAAACACACACACACACAAATCATGTAGATTGAGCTTCATCACTCTTTGTTTATGAACACGTCAGATGAACGTAATCTGTGGCTACCCTGACAACCGGCCGGGTCGTCCTGCCTCAGGCCGAAGAAGCCATGTTTGCAGTGCTCGCAGCGTCGACCCTCCACGTTTTCTTTACAGAGACACTGACCAGTCTGAGCTTCACAGAGACCGCCGCCATGAGCTCCTGCTGCATCACAGTCACAAGCTGAAACACAGGAAGTGGCTGTTACATCATCCTGTCAGATGACATCATCACGTTAATCATGTAACCCTAACCCCATTACCACTGATACCAGACCCTTTAACTCTGACCTTTAAAACGGAGACTTAAAACACTGGGTGACACACTGTGCAACAGGGACACCTGGCAACAAGGTCAGAGGGTTTCAAGTCTCAGCTGAAGTGTTAGCGTTTGGCTTTTTTCTTAGTGTTTCTATGTGAGTTGTTGTTTTTTAACCCTAACTGCTGTTATCTTGTTGTAATGTTGCTTAAATGTCATTTCTTGCTCCTTTAATATCTTATCCTTAGAGCACAAACGTTTTTCAAAGTTTTGCTTCATAAATACATTTTTACTTTACTTTACTTTACTTGTGACTCATTGTCTTAAAACAAGAGCATGGTTTTGTTTTCAGTCAGATTTGATAATATTACAAATTTCCTCAACTTATTTACTTTCAATTTCAACTTTTTGATTTAATTTAAATGATGGAGAAAAGTGGAACTTGTTTGATCACAATGAATGAAAGCAGTGGAAGCGTACGTATGCAGGCGTGAGGGTCGTCCATTGCTCTCTGAGGATCCTGAAATAGAAAAGGTCGACACTGTTCACAGTGAGGACCCATCCTGTCATGGCGGCAGTTGTCACACACGCCACCGCTAATGCCACCCGTCGCTTCAAAATGAATGTCGTCGAAGTGACAAGAGTCTGAGTGACCATGACAGTTACACCCTGAGAGTACATGAAACACGAATTAGTGAAAACTGAAAATGATGAAATGTTTTTAATAATAATAGTAATGCCAGTTTGTGTGAAAAGTTAAATTAAATGTATATAAAAAACACTATAAATTAGATAAAAGCTATAACTTCATAGGATTCACAAAACCTTGTCTGATTTAAAAAAATAAAAACTATTTGATATAATTAGTAAGATTTGTATAAACTATCGTACAAAAAATTTAATTTGAAATGTACTTTTCAACAGAAAGATCCATTCAACATACTCCTGCAGATGCCAGCTGTGTCTCCTCCTCCCGGCCTCCAGGGGGAGTCGTGGTGAAAGTCCTGACATCTCTCACAGTTGTTTCCAGCTGTGTTGTGTTGACAAACACAACGACCATGAACCTGTAGAGTACAGAACATCTGGAATCACCTGAAAACTCACATCGATCATTTGTTCAAACAGTTTAAAGAAAGAAATGTGATGAAATCATCTGGACCCATCTTTTATTTTATTCTTTAGGGTTAGGGTTATTAAGGCTATTTTATTTTTCACATCCAGGTTTCCTGTTTCTCCCCTTACCCCAGTTTGATATGATTGATTTGTGATCCAATATTAAAATGAATTGTTGATGTCACTGAAGCTGTTTTCAGTGTTAGGGTTGTCTGGACTAATGTTGTCTGGACATGTTGTGTAGACAGTGTTTCTCTTGTAAAGCAGCAGCAGGAGATTTTCCGGGTCAGACTCGTTCACAACAACAGGAAAATGTGGGGGACATTCAGGCGAGGGGCGGAGCCTGGGCAGATCCTGCAGAGCATTGCTAGGGGCTGCAGTAAATGTTCCAGAGAATGGTCCGAGCAACTGACTCGGACATTTGTGTTCTCACTTGCGGAACTTCCAGAACATCTCAGGAACACGTGCGGGCTTAAGTTCATGTCTGAAAACAGCTTGAGGTTGTGTACCATGCCAGTTTGGGTGAAGACATCCCCATGTCGTCCGTCCACAGGTGTGCACCTGCTGGCGTGTCCGTTACAGAAGCAGCTTCCTCGGACTACCATGTTGTAAAGAGCATAGTAATATTTATTCAGAGGGTTCCTGCGTCTTCGACTCAGCAGAGTGTCACCGAGCGTGAAGAGACGAGTGAAGTTCACCCGGATATTAGTCAAAGTGATCAGATCTGAGGATGATGAATAAAAACAGTTATATGTCGACAAATGCTCCTTTCATACATCCAAAGCAAACATCTTATATATTTAGCTATTTTTATTATATTTACACATCTAAATGTTAATGTTGGTTATAAAGTTTTGACTTTTATTAAAAACAGACATCCAACATTCTCTGGCGCAAACCATCACCTTGGATATTTGGTGCATACGGGTTTCGTATTTCAAATATTGGATCCAGCGCTTTCAGCACCACCTAGTGGAAAAAGAAAAGAAAACATCTTCTAAATTTTACCTCACACACATAGTGTATGTGTTTTTTATGAATAATGAATGTGTCACCTCTCCATTGGTGGACGGTTCTGATCCAGAGTATCTACTGTCACAGATGATGTCATCAACACTGTCAGCCGCCTCATTGGACACTGAAGGGAAATGAAGTGAACAGTCTTCTGCAAAATAACGAAAAACTTTCCACGTTTGTCCAAAATCCTTCGATCGCTCAACCAACATGGCTGCTGGACGGAAACTCTGCAGAGCAACAAGAGGAAGTGACATCACTGACACACACTTATATAAATATTTATGTATATATATATATATATATATATATATATATATATATATATATATATATATATATATATATATGACTCGATGCCACACACATGATTGGAATGTTTGGGGCTGCACAACATCAACAGGACACTCAGAGCCTTCATCAAAAACTCAATGAGACTATGACAAAACAATTCTAGAGGCCAATTTCACCTCCTCTACATGGACGACATCAAGCTGTACATTAGGAACGAGCCATCGACACACTGATCTACATCACCAGGATCTAGAGCAAGAATATGGGAATGGTCAGGAATGGTCAGATACCTCACTGGTATAACAACTTGGCCAAAGGAGGAGATCAAGGCCATTAATATCAAGACAACGGCAGATAGAAGTGGCTGATAAGGACAAATCCTACCAACACAAGAACAGGCGCTGAGCCCGAGCTCAACAGTTTCCAATTAATTTTCCCCAGACAGCGACACACCTGCTGAGGAACCACCTGTGGTTATTGGCGACTCTATTCTGAGAAACGTGAAGATAACGACACCAGCGACCACATTTAACTGTGGTCACTGGGTTAGGGTTAGGGTTATGCAAATATGTTGTTTCAAATATGCACAACACTGTACAGGAAGCCACTGCAGAGGGGCTGAAGAGCCGCATTCGGCTCCAGAGCCGCGGGTTGCCGACCCCTGTGTGGAACCGAATTTGTTTGATGTATTGGACGTTTTTGTGTCTCCTGTGGCAGCAGTGTCCATCACTTTTAGCTGTCCTCTGGAAACACTTCCGTTGTCGTTTTCTGTATTGTAATTGCGTTTCTGTAATGTAATTGTGTTGTGAAATTGATGAAGATGTTTTCTTACTTTGCTTGTGTTTTGTCCACTTGCACCATGCAGTGCGTTGAGCTCTCAGGGCCACCGTACATATGCGCTTCTTACGCACATACATCACATCTTCACTAAATCTGCATAAAAGCACACGCCTGCGAATGTTTCTTTGTCATTCCCTCTGCAGAATGCTCTTCACATGCTGTATGTTTGTCTCTATGATTGTCTGACCTTCCTTTAAAGGAATAAAGTATACTTAAAAGGCTATTGTTCTCAGATTTCTTTATTTCAGAAGTCACAACTTACAATTATTGACTTAATTTTATTATTGACTAACCTCTAACCCTAACCCTAACTGATTCTGGTAAGAAATTCGATTATAGTCAGTGTTTATCTGATAAAACTGTGAAGAAATTTAAAGAACTGCTTCCTTCTACACTAACCTCACAGCCAGGTGTCAGTACAACACAGGGAAGTCCTCACAGCTTCACTCCTACACTAGTTGATAACTTTGTCAAAAGTACAGCAGCCTCATTAAAAAAGAACCCTTGACACTGTCGCATGCTGAAAAAGAAGAAAGTAAATCAGAGGAGATTAGCTCCATGGTATAATTCTCAAACACGTGTTTTAAAACATCACGGCAGTTGGAGAGGAAGTGGTGTTCTACCAGCCAAGATGATTTTAAGGTAGCAGTAATTAAACCTCTGCTAAAAGAGCCGACTCTTGATCCATAGGTTTTAGCTAATTATAGACCCATATCAAAACTTAATTTCCACAATCCTTGAAAAAGCTGTTGCTAACCAGGGTTAGGGTTAGGGGGTTGAAGTCAAGATACTGCAGAGGTATGGCAGAGGAGAGAAAACTCTGATCCATTTCCAGAAATGGGCTTCGTTCCAAATCTGCAGGGGGCCTCAGGAGCCTTATTATGTGGAACAGACTGTAAGCTGGTGGACATGGACACAGCTAAAGGAAAACATTTCTACACACAATATGGAAAAGCACTAAGAGCAAACTAAAGAAGAGAGCTGACACAGTGTGGAGACAGACACTGAACGCTGACATTGGAGTGAAACCAGGTTGGATGGTTTTATATAAACCTCCAATTAAAAAGAGAAATGGAGATTTGAATTGGAGGATTTTACATGGTGCTATTGCAGTCAACGCTTTTATCTCTGTAATCCGTCTGTTTCTAATGAGTGTATTTTTTGTGGGGAAGTGGAGACTGTTTTTCACTGTTTCAACGAACGTAAAACACTGCAGCCTTTTTAATGCACTGCGTTTTGTTTTTAAACAGTTTGGTGAAACATGGTCTCAGACCAACTTCATTTTAGGAGTCTGCTCCAAGAAAGCTGACGCCTCAAAATGGCAGCTGCTCCATCTGATAGTCGGAGAAGCCAAAATGTCCATATACAGCGGCAGAAAGAGTACAGTGGAGGGAAAGACAGCAGGAAGCACTTCCTGTTTTCATCTCCATAGTCAAGGCCAGAGTTTGGATAGATTTATAGATAGTATTTTTGGTAGAAGTATGAACAACGTGGATGATTTTATTGAAAAATGGTGCTATAAGGATGCAATATGTTGTGTGGCTGGAGACGACTTAAGGTTCAAAAATTCCTTTAAGATAAAGAGTCAGTGTTTGTTGTATTGTTTCTATTTGTTGTTATGAAAATAACGTTTTTGTTCTGTCATGTTGTGTCTTTTACATAAAAGGTTTTTAAAAATCAAATCTCTCTCTCTCTCTCTCTCTTTACTTTCTTTCTCTCTCTCCTCTCTTCCCCATTTTTCTCTCCTCACACCTCAGTTGAGTCAGATGTCTCCACACTGACTCTGGTTCTAGAGGTTTCTCCCAGTTAAAGAGTTTTTTCTCTCTCAGTCGTCAGAGCTGCTCATTATGGGAACTGTTGGTTTCCCCATAAGTTTTAGGTCTTGATGTTCTATATAAAGAGCCTTGAGATTATATATATTATGATTTGATGTTATACAAATAAAACTGAATTAAATTGAAATGAGTATGAGAAGCTGGAAAAATACCACTGGCTGAAAGAGGAGCAAGAGAATATATGGAAAGTGAAGACAACAGTGGTGTCACTGGTGTGTGTTTGTGTGTGAGTGTGTGTGTGTCAGTGTGTGTTTACCTTGAAGGTGAGAACCAAGTGGCTGAACTGGAACACGGTCTCCAGATTGAACTGGATACTGACCTGATGAACACCTGCCAACATATGTTTGAATAAATATTTAGTTGGGGGCGTTCCTGGAACGCGGACAATGTAGGACGTGTTTTACGGTAGCTCCGCAGGAATGTGTTGATATATAACTTTATTAATTTCTTAAGTCTGTCCACTGTTCATTTCTGTTACGAGTTTGGACTGCTTTCACTATATTACACATAATAAATTGCCGGATTTGTCTGGGTTAGGGTTAGAACATTATCTTATTTTGGGAGGAGACTTCAATTGTCCTTTCACTAGCATCGATTTCTTTTTGGTGGTCAACAGGCTGCTTAGATCCGTCTTTAGTTGTAATTATGATCCAATTGTCTTATCAGACCAGGCTTCAGTCTCTATGAATATCTACTTTCAGAAGTTTATTAATACTCTGCCACTGTTGCGTCTTTACACACATTTACTGCTTGAGAGGATTTTGTCAAATTTATTTCAAAGTGGCTCGAGTTTTTCTTTCTGGTTAATAAAACTCCAGATGTAACAGCTTCCATGTTGTGGGAAATGATGAAGGATTTTACAAAGTTTACGCGGATGATTTTTTGTTGCTTGTGTCTAATTTATCATGCTCCATTCCTGCAGTACTCTCAGTTCTAGACTCATTTATTAAAATATCTGGATATAAACTTAATCTCAGCAAAAGTGAGATATTTGCTGTTAACAGACATGCCAGAGTATCCACTCAACAACTTGACATTCAAGACCTCTAATTCTGGCTTTGTTTATCTTGGAATAATTGTGGCTGACACATTAAACGACCTTTGTAGGATAAATTTTCTTTCTTTTCTCATGCAAATTATACAAGATTTCGATCGATGGTCCCTCCTTAACCTCTCGGTGAAATTTGCCTAAAACGCCTGTCTAAGGCATACCCAAAGTAAATTGAAAGCTGTTCTTGAACCATTTGGAGTACATGCATGGTTTTGGTCTCTTTTGAAAGGTAACACTCTGAATTCCCCCCCCCCCAACAGTCAGAATCACTATAAGTGCTACTGGCATTGAGTAATAGAAGTTGGAACACACTGAAGTACACACTTCCTTACACACTTCCTTACTCTTGTTGAGGGTTAAGGGCAGAGGATGTCACACCATGTTAAAGCCCTATGAGACAAATTGTGAGTTGTGAATATGGGCTATACAAATAAAATTTGATTGATTGATTGATTGAAGTAGAAGGTTTTTTATTTCTGCCTGAATGTTTTTGGTAAACAGGTGCCTGCAGATGACTCTAGCTGGGACTTATGAGCTGGAAAACACTATGGGACCACAGCATGAAGCCTTACCTAGCCCAAATTCAAATTTGATAACAATACCACAGAAAATGAATATTTTACAGATGTTTTCCTAAGGGCATGTCTAGGCGTTTTCCAAAAAAGGCCATTTGGAGACTCCAAAGGACCCTTGGTAACCATGGTCACATACCTAGGCTAAAAAGGCTACTTTTACACTCAAACTTATACTTACACATAAAGGAGTCAAAACCGGTCATAGGGTTGAAAATTTATTCAAATATACATGTTACATGTTTTTGGCAACATGCCAGTCATTGTAGCAGTCACGACCGGGGATAAAACACAAAGGCACATCGCAGGAGGAGCACTTCAGCCGACCAGCGGTGCTGTGCCCAGTGATATGGACCGGCCGGTGGTGTGCTCCGTGTGGAGCAAGAGATGGTACGGGTCTGGCTGTGAAAATAAAGAAATAACAGTCATTTACAAAACTAGATAAAACTTTTATGCATTCTACACAAACACACACACACACACAGTGAAACAACGTGGCACACACACCTCCCCCACTTCAACAGTAACACCTAGACACACACACACCTCCTCCACATCAACACTAACACCAAAAGACACACATACACACACACACACACAGTGAAACAGAGGGGCACACACACACATACAGTAATTTACAAGTTATATATTATAATAAAATACTTACTTGTCAAGAGTAATGTCTCCTCCATCCAGGAACATGGCCTCTGCCTCAGAGTCAAACGACAGCTCGCTCTCTTCGTCTGATACTTCGTCCCCAGACTGGTCGCTTTCACGCCGAAGACAAAGTTCACGGGCTTCTTCGGTCGAGTAGTTCCTTTTCACGGACGCACGAGAACCGAAACCGAAACCAGTTGTTCGCCTGTACGCAGTGACTTTCTTGGGGTCGCTTTATATTTACACAGAGAAGCAGCACATCTGCATGTTGGAAATTTCATTGGCTATACGAAACGCCAGTCATCAGAACAATCGGTTGCAATCGGCTCAGTATTTACACGACAGAAGAGAGGCAGGCACTGTCCTTCAACGAGGTCTCTCCTTGGCTATTGTAGGCTGTGGACAGGACATGCCCGCTCCTATTTGGTCAAGTGAGCTGTCCATCTAAAGTTCAGAGTGCAGCCTCTATTTTGATATCAAGATATCGGCTATGTTTACATGCTAACGGGAGTTACGAGGGAAAATACATCAAAGGTTACACATAGCTGCCGGCTAGTTTGAAATGACGCAACAGCAGTCTGTGGGTATTTATTGATGTAATAATGTGTTTTGGACTAAACGTGTTACTGGATTGGATCATCTGGACCTTTGGCAATGTATCAAGACCGTTTTTGTTGGAATGTTATCGATCTGTGGATTACGATGAGGCTTCTTAGGTGAGTGACCTAGATTTTGTTATTGTTTTTTTTTGTTGGTGGTCTGACAGAGGCGTTGATTGTACCTGCTGTGGTGATCGTATCTTGAAATGGTTTGCATCAATCGAATCACAGCTTTCCAAAGATATGTCGCATCAGTACCTAGCTATACGAAGCAGTTGTGTAAATAACAAAGTTTGACGCTTAACAGTCGCTAAGTGGTTAATCTGTCTGTTGCTGCTAGAATCAACACTAGCTAGATTAACATTTTTCTATATCCCAAAGCACTGGGTGGAATGGCGCTACCGAACATTTTGTTCTATTTTTGGGCAACAAATATTGGAAACTTGAACTATTGGCTTCGATATGAGGATATTGAGGCCCCTCCATCAGGGTTGGTTATGGAGGCAAACTCTGCTCATCCGGTATCATTGAAGCCTTATTGCACTCACCTCTTCTTTCTTTGATCTCTAGTCACAGAAAAAAAATGTGATAGTGGTCTTAAAATTTGGTTTCAATTTAGACGCCATTTTGGCTTACAGACACTCTTTATAGGGCACCATTAGAGGCAAATCATATCTTTCCCTCATCATCACTGAACAGTGCCTTTTCTATCTGTGCTAGGTTAGGTACACAAACTATGAGGGACCTATATGTGGATGATGTTTTTGCATCTTTTCAACAACTAGTTGACAAATTTTCACTCCCTAAAGGACAGTTTTTCAGGTACCTCCAAATTCGCAATTATATCCGCGGTTCATTTCCAAATTTCCCTGGCCTCCTCTTTTTGGAACTTCTCCCATCACTAAAGGGGTTGATCTCTATTATTTATTCAAACATACACAACCTCTATTCGGGCTAGGGTCTGTTTGTTCATCTGTATGTTGTTAACTGGCAACAATAATAACAAGTATTGGATGAATTACTGTAATTGTTTCTAAATGTGAAAATCAATAAACAAAGTAAAAAAAAAATAAATAAATAAAGGTTTAGTTGATTGACTGATGACATCATACTGGTCACAAGATGTTTGTCTCATTTCTCAACTCACCGTTCTCAGACTGCCACCATTTTGTTTTTCTTTCAAGGTCAAAGGTTGTGATGATGTTCTCGATGCGGTGGCTGTTTGGGTTGCTATAGCGATTGTACGGCAGACGTGAGTCACATGAGAAACATTTCTTTTCCTCCTAATGGATGAAAAGATATTCATCATCATCTTCATCATGATCATTGTCATCTTCATCATCAACTTCTAGAAGAAGTGACGGAGTGAAAGAGAAGAGACAAAGTTAAGAATGTGGTAATGAGGAGGAGAAGTGGAAATGCTCCTCAGGGTGAAGAGAGAGAAGTAGAAGAGAAAAAAATAAAATGACAGATCTGAACATGTTTCAGTATAAAATTCAAACATGAGCCAGAAACATGTCAGAGAGAAAAAAAAACAGATCCTTCACTGGCACGGTGTTTATTTTACATTATATATCAAATTCTATTATATATATCATTATTTATATCAAGTTCTATTGTATATATCATATTATGTTTATCATATCATATAACCTAACCCTAACCCACAGTGCTTCTGACCTCCAAGTATCCGATGATGCAGTAGTTCTGAGCTCCATCCAGACCACAGGTTGATGAGGCTGAGAGCTGAGCAGCTCGACCCACCATCAGGTCACCCAGCTGAGGACTACACGAGCTGCCAGGACACTGGTCCTGGAGGTCCTGGAGCTGACTCACTGGAAGAAAAACTACAGAGACAGAGAGATTTATTTAAACTCTACAATAATAACAAGAAGAATTTACAAGCTAGATATGAATGAGTAGCGACAAAGTGGTGCAGTGGTTAGCACTGTTCCCAGTTCGAATCCCTTTTTGAGTTCACATGTTCTGTGTTTGTGTGTTTTCTCTTCGTCCCACAGTCAAACACAATCACAGGTGTGATGGACAGGTCACCTGTCCAGGTTTTAACCCCGCCTCTCACCCAATGTCAGCCGGAATTGGCTCCAATCCCCCCCATGAGCCTCAAGATGATAAGTGGTATAGATGATGGATGGATGATGTAAGGATGGGTGGATGGATGAATGATGATAAATGAGACGATGATGAAATTAAACTCACTGATGAAGATGAAGATCATGTTGATCATGTTTCTCTGACAGACTCTGATCAATGATGGATTCTGAAAGAAAAAAAACATGTTCATCATGTGTCAGGTTCAGAAACACGTGATGATACACATGAATTGAAGTGTACCAAGAAGAAATCAAACATTCTATGAAGGGTTAAGATTAGAGCCACTACATCCACTGCTTTTAAGAATGAGACTGTAGCACCTACAGTGTCAAAAACCTCCATTAGCAGGGATGTAGGAACAATATGGGTTAGAGTTATGGATCTGAACATCCAACAGTAAAAAAAATTACAGTAAGTTAAAACATACACATAAGACAATCAAGATTTGGAAGTTATCTCTAAAACTGCAGATTAAAAATGGATAAAAACATCTATTTTGGGGTTTGGGTTAATACTGACGCATACACATCTCAGCCAAGAACGTGATCCACAAAGAAATCAAACATTCTATGAAGAATTCATAAGTCCCACAAAGATCGCTGATGATCAGTCCGATTACTTTAAATTTTGATTTAATGGATCATCCTAAATGTGCGCAGATAATAAATTATACTTTATTTTAATTCATCAAACAGAGCGTATTGCCACCCAGCACAGCACGGAGACAGTCTTGGTTAAATTCACTAATGACCTTCTAATAGCTACAGATGTTTGTGTCTGTCCTCGTCCTTTTAGATCTCAGTGCAGCATTCAACACTATTGATCATCAAATTTTATTACAGAGACTAGAAAAGTTCATTGGAATTAAGGGAACTGCCCTAAACTGGTTTTCACCAAAGTTAACCATGGTGTTCCACAGGTTCTGTGCTCGGCCCAATTTTATTCTCATTAAATATGCATCCACTAGGAAACATTATCAGGACACACTCTGTAAAGAACAGTGTAATCAATTAACTAACCCTAACCCTATTAAACTCAGATAAAACAGAGGTTCTAATACTTGGCCCTAAACACCTTAGAGATACATTATCTAATGATGAAGCTGCGCTAGACGACATTGCCCTTGCTTCCAATGAAAGAGTCAGAAACTCGGGAGTGATCTTCGATCCCGATTTGTCCTTTAATTCTCACTTAAAACAAATTTCTAGGACCGCCTTCTTTCACTTGCGTAATATTCAAAAAATCCGACATGTCCTTTCTCAAAAAGATGCAGAAAAACTAGTCCACGCCTTTGTTACATCCAGACTTGATTATTGTAATTCCTTATTATCAGGCTCCAGCAGGAAGTCGTTAAAGACTCTGCAGCTTGTCCTAAATGCTGCAGCACATGTCCTGACAAGAACCAGGACCAGAGACCACATGTCTCCTGTGTTAGCTTCACTACACTGGCTTCCTGTTACATTTAGAATTTAAAATCCTCCTCCTCACCTACATTAATAATATGGCAGCATCAAACCTTAAAGAGCTCATAGTACCTTATCACCACTAGAGCCCTGAGATCCCAGAATTCAGGCTGTCGTCCCTAAAGTCTCTAAAGCAGAGGAGGAGCCAGAGCTTCAGCATCAAGCTCCTCTCCTGTGGAATAATCTCCCACTTTCAGTTCTGGAGGCAGACTCCCTCTGTACGTTGAAGATTCAAACCTTCCTTTACGCTAAAGCTTATAGTTAGAGCCGGTCCAGGTTTGTCTTAGACCTGATCTTAGTTCTGCTGCTATAGGTCTAGAAGGTCGGGGGACACATAACACACGGAGCTTCTCTTCCCAGCTTCTCCTTCCTCTTCTCCAACCTTATCACATCTAAGAAATGAATATCTCATCAATACATGTTACTGACTGGACTTCTTCCCCGGAGTCCCTTTGCCTTATCGTCTGCAGATCCAGATCGTGGATTATGATGGTGGATCGCGAATCAGAGATCATGATCGTAATGACGGATCCTGTAGCATGTTGGCATCTGATAGGGGTGGTGGACCACGATCGAGGTGGCAGCTGATGGTGGAACCCTAACCCTCCTCACATGTGTCTCTGAGGTTTCTACCTTCTTTACCTGTTAAAAGGTTTTAGTAGTTTGACTCTTGTTGAGGGTTAAGAACAGAGGACGTCTCACCTTGTTAAAGCCTCTGAGACAAACTGTGATTTGTGAATATGAGACTATACAAATACAATTTGATTGATTGACCTAGTGGTAATGTTGAAAATGACAACTTACTGAACTCCTCTCCCTCCCCCCAACATCCTTTTCCAAGTGTGAAGATTCTACAGTAGCCCTCAGGTGAGAAAAAAGGTTAAAGGTCATAACCCTAACCCCCCCTGGGCTCTTCTAGAAACATGTCGGAGTCTTCTGATGTAGAAACAAATGCTCAATTGTAGGCAACAGGATCATAACACTGATGAAAACATTTTAATAAAATGAAATTACATTTATATTAAATCCCACAAAATTAATTTTGAATTGATCCTGTAGTAGAAAAATTAACTAAGTGTGGTTGAAAAACTATTTTGTAGTCAGTATTTTTAGTAAGTTTTTTCAGCCCTGTCTAAAGACTTTTATGACCTGTATCTACATATATACAAACTGTCCAAATACTTTATGACCTGAGCTGTTTTATGGTCTGAACTGTTTATGACCTGAAAACTGCCACACCCTTTTGCCACTTATTTACTCTCCAAAGAACTGAATGTATGTCTGCTTATCTCCTTAGGAAACACATGTAAATCAGTTGTTTATGTTTAGATTCCTCTCTCTCCTGCGCCTACAGAACCAGTCTGAACTGGTTCAGAGAGACAGCCTTAGTCCTCCTATATAAGATCCTTGTATTTGAGTGTCCTCCATCTTCACTCTGAGATCCTTGTGACTTTGTGTTGATCCTTTCTGCAGAAAGCCCCTATTAAAATACACGTAGATAACTTTGGTGTTCCAGCCTCTTGTATTTCCAGATTTCCATCACAATTTGGTGTCAGAAGTGGGATCGCACGACTGGACGCATCTGGACTCGGTGTCTACGGTTGAGTGATCTTCTTGGTAAAAAAGTTTCCAACCTTAACCTCCCCATTAGGATGGGTGAGATGCAGGGACCGAGACCCGAGCCCGGATCGTCTAAGCGCTGCGATCTATCTGGTGAGAATCTGAGATTTCAAGTGTAATTTATACCAGCAAACATAGTGTTACGAAGAAGTTGGTCTAAGGGGATTGGATCTCCAGACGGGTGAAAGCCCCGTACATTTTTAACCAAGGTTTAGAAGAAACCTGGAAGGTAGACTGACAAGGTACCTTAAAGAGTTGTTTCGACTGCAACCACAGAGAGGACATAATACTGAGTTGTATTTGCATTGTGTCAGGCAACTCACCAAAAGCGCGCTATGTAGAGAGCTTCTTTAAGGCAGTATGATTCATGTTGGTCAGGCAGGATATTTGAAGGTGTATTATCCCTCGTGTTGTTCCTGGGTCGGATTGACCCAGAGTGTGTGTGTGTGTGTGTGTGTGTGTGTGTGTGTGTGTGTGTGTGTGTGTGTGTGTGTGTGTGTGCGCGTGAGTGCGTGAGCCCTGGCCGGTCAGGGTTAGGGTGACCCAAGGATTGTCATTATCCAATTCTCCTGGGGTAATTGAGACCAATGGTTTGTCATTCTCGATTCTCCTGGGGGGTCATTTAGACCCAGAGAGGGCGCTGTGGTGCTCTGTGGGGTCATTTAGACCCACACCTGATTCCAATTGAAATCAAAGGGGGTACATTAGACCCACATATAAGTCTCAGTGTGCCACTCTCTCACGGACCATGGCACGATGTCGCGTCAGGAGCATTTCACCAGAGAACAGGTTCTCCAACAGCTATTCTCCCAGCAACCATCCTCTGAACCCGAAGAGGACGCGAAAGAGCCAGACCGAGAAGCGGACGGACAAGGAGATGGAGAAGCAGACCGAGAAGAAGACAGAGAGGACGGAGACGACGACGGCGACGACGGCGACGAAGACAACGACGGTGACTACGAAGATGACGACGGCGACGAAGACTACGACCCAGTGGGTGATGCTTCTGCAGATTCGTCATCCTTGGACGAAGAAGGACAAGACCACGGCGACACCACCACCACCACCGGACTCGTGGAAAGAGAGACCTTCCCGTCAAGAAACGGGGAAATAACATGGTCCTCGAGGGCGTACGGCCGAGAGGAGGGCCACTGCTCCTCCTCCTCCTCCTCCTCGTCTTCCTCCTCCTCTGCTGCGGCTCAAAGCAGGGTCCTCCGGGGCCCCACGATCCACGCGACGTCCCGCACCGGTAACGTTCCGCCTGTTCATCACGCCGACGGTAGAGAACATCATCCTGGAGATGACGAATTGGGAGGGTCGTCGAAAATATGGCGACGAATTGAAAGGGATGGACGAGACCGACCTGCGCGCCTACGTAGGGCTGCTGATCTTAGCGGGCGTGTACAGGTCCCGGGGCGAGGCCGCCGCCAGCCTGTGGGACGCCGAGAGCGACCGGGCGATATTTCGTGCCACGATGCCCCTAAAACTCTTCCACACGTACACCAGACTGCTGCGCTTCGACGACCGCGAGACGAGACGCACGAGACGAGCCACGGACAAATTGGCGGCCGTGCGAGAGGTCTGGGACGCGTGGGTGTCGCGGCTACCGCACCTCTACAACCCGGGGCCCGAAGTGACCGTGGACGAGCAACTGGTTCCGTTCAGAGGTTAGTCTTTTTTTCCGTTTTTTAAAAAAATATTATTTTTATGTTATGTTGTTATGTTATGTTGTTATGTTAGTTATGTTATGTTATGTTATTATGTTATGTAGATAGCGGCTGCTAGTCCTCGTCCTCATCTCATCTCCTCTCATCTCTTCTCCTCCTGTTTTTCTCCCTAGGCCGGTGTCCGTTCCGTCAGTACATGCCCAGCAAGCCGGTGAAATACGGGATCAAGTCGTGGGTGGCCTGCGATGCGAAATCAAGCTACGCTTGGAAGATGCAAATGTACACCGGAAAGCCGAGCAGCGGACGCCCAGAACGGAAGCAGGGGTTGCGGGTAGTGCTCGATGTAATGGAGGGACTGCACGGTCGTAACGTCATGTGCGACAATTACCTCCTACGAACTCATGCGGCAGCTCCTGGAGAGGAAGCTCACCGTGGTCGGCATGGTTCAGAAGAACAAGCCCGAGCTCCCGACCGGGCTGCTCGCAGTCAAGGGAAGAGAGGTGTTCTCATCCAAGTTCGCAATCACGCCCACTGCCACTCTGGTGTCCTACATCCCAAAGAAAAACAGGAATGTGGTGCTCCTGAGCACACGGCACGCCGAGGCCGACATCAGCGGCCGTGAGGATGGGAAACCGGTCATCGTCCTGGACTACAACCGCAACAAAGGTGGCGTGGACAACCTAGACAAGGTGATCGGAACGTACAGCTGCAGGAGGATGACCGCGCGCTGGCCCCTGGTCGTCTTTCACAACATTCTCGACGTCTCTTCCTACAACGCCTTTGTGATATGGAGAGAGATCAACCCAGACTGGATGCCGGGCAAGCAGAACAAGCGGAGGGTGTTCCTAGAGCAGCTGGGAAAGGCTCTCGTGACTCCGTTCATCGCACGAAGGGAGCGCATCCCCCGCACGGAAGCGTGCTGTAAAAGCCACCGCCGCTGCACAGAGAGCTCTTGACTACGACGCTCGACCCGAGCGTCGGGCCTCCTCCATAGCCCTAGCAGCAGCCCCGCTCGGGGCGAGTAAGAGGAAGAGGTGTCAGATATGCCCCAGGAAAAAGGACTGTAAAACTCACACCATGTGCCGCGGGTGTAACAAATACATCTGCAAGGGCTGCTCACTTGTCTATTGCCCTACGTGTGCGTCCTAATATGGGGTGGGCTATGTGAGGGGGCCAACAGCCGGGGGAAGCAGGGACAACACAAGGGTTAAAAAAAAAAAAGAAAAAAAAAGAGATGAATTGAGAAATTACCAGTAACTAAGTAATTACAAGAGGAAATTACTATTGATTATATTATATAGGGGGTATTACATTATTTTGATGATGTTTATATTACTAAGTTTCCTATTTTGCTCCTTACGATAGCGGTTTGGAGATTAATTGAAGACTTAAGGTAACTAATACTTAAAATAAAAAAATTTCCTTACATAGGTAAATGAAAAACGAAAAGATTTGGATAATGGAACTGATCTGAGTAATCCTAATATGAACTTCATGTGGAGGAACTATGGTGACACAGCACTAAGTCTGATACAAGTGTGGATGAAAGAATGTGGGTTTCCAGCTGGGGGAGTTTTAGTATAAGGCAGCTGAAACAGCAGAGACTGAAGCTAGAGGAGAAAGAAAAAGTAAGTCAGGCCAGAAAAGTAAATCTTACATTTCAGGCAGATAGGAAGGTATGTGGAATGTGGTTAGAAGAATTGCATCAAAGGGACAGAAAACACACACTGGCAGGGACAGATAACACCTCACAAATGTCTCAGTGTCTCAAAATGCAGGTTTCCGACCTCGACTCTTCCCCGCCGAGAAGACGACAACCAGACAACACCAAGCTCCACCAGAAGCGGATGTTCCACAGGCAGGAGCCCAGGCTCCACAACAACCTTTTCCAGCTAATAACATTCCAGACCCGCAACTCCTCTCTTCCCTCGCACCAGACAAGGGGCAATATGGACTGGGACAGGATCCAGCCCAAATCGCAATGGTTGAAGTGACCTGATGTTGCCAGCCTGTTAAAACGTACAGGCATCAAGTGGGACTCGGGAAGAACTTAATAAAAACACATGCCATTGATGCGAAGACGATAATTAAACATGGAGAAAAGAAGAAGAAGAAAAGAGAGACTGATCTGCATAAAGTCTCATTGACAATGTTCAGAGGTACATCGCGGACCAAAAGAAGAGGATTTCACGGAAGAAGGGGAGATGGCATGTGGAATGATGATCAGGACATTTGTTTTCACTGTGGAGAGAAGGGACATTGGGCAAGAAATTGTCCGAAGAAACAGCAACAAGCTTACAAGGCTGATGGAACTGAGGCGGGGATGGAGGAGAGGGAGGAACCAGCAACTTTGAACAGAGAGCGAGACCGTGAGGAACACCTCACACATCAAGAGGGTGAATGCACCACACCAACACAAACACTTATCATAGAAGTAAAAGATTTTTTGGAAAAGAAAGACAAACTACTGATAGGAACATATGTTAAATATCAATGAGATGTCTATGCTAATATGCCAACGCACACACTCACAGTGCTAGGAAAAGAGATTACATTCCTTGTAGTTTTAGGAGCAACACATTCAGTCATCAAGAGTGATATGTTTGACACACATCCTAAAATGAGCGAATGAGTTGTTAGATCTGTGTTAGATTCAGGAAACACCGTGGTTGAAAAATACACGACTCCCTTAATATGAGGTGATATTATAATATAATATAATATGAGGCATCACAGAAAAATTCAAGTGTTCATTTTTGCTATACTCATGTTGTCCAATTAATATGATGAGAAGTGATGTAATTTGTCTTGTGGATATTTTTATAGTTTCCACCCCATCAGGAGTCATAGTGGTCCGAACGGCTGATCTGGATACACCACAGATTTACACGTGCATTAAGTGTAATGCTAATTCACTGTTATATGCGTATGAATGGAAGCTCTGTTCATCTGTTGTCACATCAATCAACACTGATCTAGTGGATAAGGCACATTCAGTCACACTAAGAACAGACACCACGTATATGCATCCAGAAGATTTACACTGCACTGCACTCAAACACAAAGGGAGAGATGCAGGTTTTGAAAAAAGATGGTTTAGAGAAAGTTGTAAAGAAAGTTGTGTGAAAGAGAATTTAACGCTAAGTTGCAAGTTCTGGAATGAACATAGATTTGCTGTTTCTGTAATTTTACCCAAGCCAGAAAATAAGTCACCCTCTCAGTTCCTTCACAGATGTTCAGAGGCTGCTTCCTTTTTTGATGTTCCTGGTTCACACTCATGTCTTGCTGTCAAAACACAAAAATGATGAATGGCAAGACTTGGGACCGTGGATAAATAAATGTGTCAATGCTGACGTTTGGGAAAAGACATCAGATCCTGTGGTTCAGTATAATCCATTTTTTAAAGTGTTTAGAAAATGATTTACATCTGTTGTTCACAGATTCAGGACTGTTCAACTGGTACCAGACACACATACAGACGCCCAATATGCATATGTATATTTACATTATACAAACAACATTTTAAGGGCTCAGAGGTAATCATGATGTGGGTTTAATTGAAAACATGGAACCTGTGGTTATCACACCATGATCTGACAACATCCACTGAAACAGAAAGCCATCGATGGTATTACACCAGTTTTCAACTCTCTATTGAAGGCAGGTGTAATTGTTCCTTGCAAGGATTCACTCGTGCGCACTTCGATTTTTCCGGTGAAGAATATTTTTGATAAATTACAACCTGATGATTTGCGATTCATCCAAGATTTGTAAGTTGTCAACGCCGCAGTACAACAATGCGCTCCGTCTGTTCCAAATTCTTAGACAATCCTTTAGCAAGTTCTGAAGGATAGTAAATGGTTCTCTGTTGTTGATCTGGGAAATGCATTTTTCAGTGTTCAAATTGATGAAGACAGCCAATACTGGTTTGCATTTGAGTTCAACAGAGAAAGTTATATCTTCACATGCCTTCGTCAAGGCTATTGTGAATCACCGACCATTTACAACCAGGCACTAAAGGAAAGCTTAAGATCATTAGAGATAACACCAGGAAGAGCACTTTTACAATATGTTGATGATTTAATGATTTGTGCTCCAACTGAAGAACAATGTGAAAAGGATTCTGTGGCTCAAATTAAAACATCTAGCTGCAGAAGGACATAAGGCAAGCCTGAAAAACTGCAGTTTGTAAAAGAACAAGTTTCATTTTTAGGGCATGTGATCACAGCAGAGGGCAAATCCCTCTCCCCTAAGAGAGTAACAGTAATTTAAAATATTCCTAAACTGTTACAAAGAAACAAGTGATGTCATTCCTGGGAATGTGTTTTTATTGCAAATCATTTATTCCTAACTATGCTGTCCTCGAGGAGCCCCTCAGCGCAATCGCACACGGGCAAGGCCTACAAGCATATAGTAAGGTGACATGGACTGATGACACAGAGAAAGCTTTCACTGACTTGAAACTGACCTTACAATCGACCCCGACCTTAGGACTACTGAACCCTGACGACCTTTCACACAGGCAGTTGACGAGAAGGGGGGGGGGGGGGCTACATGACATCAGTGCTACTCCCACACCATGAGGGCAAACAGAGACCTGTGGCATTTTTCTCAGCAAAACTTGATCCTGTTGATACAGGCCTGCCTACTTGTCTCAGAGCTGTAGCAGCTTCAGATAAGACGGTCATGGTATCCAAGAATTTAGTAGGATACTCCCCACTCACCCTGCTGATCCCAAATGCTGTGTCTATGATGCTATCTATAACATGCTGTTCTGTTGGAAATGCCTAACATCACTGTGAAAAGAAGTAATGTTCTAAACCCAGCTACTCTTCTTCCAACAGAAGGAGATGGTGAACAACACAACTGTGTAGTAACAATAGCTGAAGTTTGTTTCCCCAGACCAGACTTACAGGAAACACCACTGCAGAATCCAGACTTTGAACTGTTTGTGGATCAGCGTCTCGCAATTCAGACACGGGAGCGAATCAAGTGTGTTTCTCTGTGGTAACAGCACATGATACATTGATTGCACGACCACTTCCTGCTTCTCTGTCTGCACAAGCAGCAGAGCTCACTGATCTCATTGAAGCATGCACATTGGCTGAAGGGAGAATATCTACACTGACAGTAGATATGCATTTGGTGTAGTAAATAATTTTTCACGATTTGGAAACAGAGACAAAACAATTGCACATCATGCTCTAGTGTCTCTGATGCTTGATGCTGTCCTCCTCCCCAGACAGGTTGCAGTATGTAAATGTGATGCTCACACTTCTAATAATGACCCAGAGCGGATGCAGCAGCAAAAGCAGCTGCTCGCCAGCCACTATCTGCTTCACACATTCTCTTACAGGTCGACCCCACCCCCCCCATGGCTGACCTGCAGGAACTCCAACTTAGAGCCACAGCAGATGAGCGTGCACTTTGGAGGAGATGTTGGCCGCATGTACACAGATGGGGTGTGGGTGGGCCTTGATGATAAACCTTGTCTGCCAAACTATCTGTTTCCCTATTATGCAAAGTTAACGCATGGGATGAACATGTTTCGAAAGGATCGATGTTGGCTGCAAATTTACAACACTGGTTAACAAAGGGGTTTTCCAACTACTCTCAGAAATTTTGTCACGTATGCATGATTTGGATTCCATTTGTTAGTGCGGCATTAAAACAATTAAGTAAATATTTGGGCATTGATTTGAGACAACATTGTGTCTACCACCCATCCAGTGGTGGAGCGGTGGAAAGAGAAATGGCACACTAAAAAACAATTGGCTAAATTTTATGAGGAAACTGGATTGTCATGGACTAAATCTTTCTCGCTTGTTCTCATGCAGATGAGAATGAGAATTAGACCAAAATATGGATTGAGCCCATTTAAGATTCTGTTCTGACGTCCAGCAAACAAGGGCATTGGACCTGTTAAAAGGCAATTGCCCTGAATAACGCTCTGTGATGAAGAATGTGATGATGTTGTACTGGCTGTTTAGTCGGCTCTTATCAGTCCTTACTCCCTTCTGCGACGCATACCTGTGTCCACAACAATGGCAGTTTGCTTTGCACTACAGTGATGATGATGATGCATTTTGAATCATTGTGAATTGATGTATTTGATTTTTTACAGTAGTTCTCTTATGTTGTCATAAATAACAAAAAGGAGGGAAATGTAATAGAAAAATTAACTAAGTGTGGTTGAAAAACTATTTTGTAGTTGGAAAATAAGTTTTTTCAGCCCTGTCTAAAGACTTTTATGACCTGTATCTACATATATACAAACTGTCCAAATACTTTATGACCTGAGCTGTTTTATGGTCTGAACTGTTTATGACCTGAAAACTGCCACACCCTTTTGCCACTTATTTACTCTCCAAAGAACGGAATGTATGTCTGCTTATCTCCTTAGGAAACACATGTAAATCAGTTGTTTGTGTTTAGATTCCTCTCTCTCCTGCGTCTACAGAACCAGTCTGAACTGGTTCAGAGAGACAGCCCTTAGTTCTCCTATATAAGATCCTTGTATTTGAGTGTCCTCCATCTTCACTCTGAGATCCTTGTGACTCTCTGTGTTGATCCTTTCTGCAGAAAGCCCCTATTAAAATACACGTAGATAACTTTGGTGTTTCCAGCCTCTTGTATTTCCAGATTTCCATCACAATCCTGAACCAGGACATATACAACCAATCCTCTGGTTAAATCTTTCTTCTTCACTGGTCATGCGTTCAAACAGCAGTATAGTGGTTACTCCCTGAAGGGACAGATGAACTTTGAGTGGAATGTTTGGGCCTCAGCAGTAATTATGGGAATCAACTGAACTTCTACATAAAGAACAAACTGTTCCAACATGATCATCAGAGAAAAAACCCGGAAAAGAGCTGCATAAATCTGCCTATTGCTTTCATGCACCTTGAACAGATGAACACACTTAGATTCAGTGTCTTCCTTTATTTAAAAAATGCAGGCTTTGGGTTAGATGGTGACCGACACTCAGAGCATCAGCTCCACATCTTACTCTGATCTTTTCCAGTATCTTCAATTGACCTCAGACTGGATCAACAGCTCCTGGTTTCAGTCTGATTGTAATTTGTTTCAGTGCTGATACCCAGACACTGCTTCAGCTTTTAGCCTCTGCTGCTCTCCACTTTTACTCTTTTAGGTCACAGTATTACCACAGTACTACCACAGTGCTACTGATACTGTAGCACCAGCTGTGTCACTATGAATTTTTCATTCATGCTGCAGAGATGGCGATTCTGCTGCAGCAGCAATAACATCGGTTCAGCAAATCATTCAAACTTATTAATAAACCACACACATGAATAGTAATAAAGAAAAATCTTTTTCTTTTGATGAAAAACATTGAGTATAAAATCTTCAGTGCAGATAAACCAGGTAGGATGAACACAAGGTTTTCTAACTTCACTCTGCACACAAATTATAAAAAGTGACTGAATATTGTAGAAGAGTTTGAGGACGACTCACTATTGACGAGGAATCATTCTGAAGTACCAACACAGGACAAGGAAACACAACATTACTATATAATATAATATAATAGTATGTAATATAATTATAACAAATGATTAGATCATTAAAAATACAAACAGTAACTGAGAGAGTGGATGAAAGGGACTAAAGGACAAAACATGGAAATACGACAAGAACAGAATGTGTTTGTGTAAGAACTCAGAAGCATCAGGTTGAAAGTGCTGAGACCAGCTACAGTCAGTAGTAACCCTTGTTTTATAACAGAGTAAGACAGTTTGATTCAGTTGATAATGTGCCGTTCAAATAACGTTGAAATATATTGTATATGAGCTGGAAGCTATTTCCATTTTTAAAAAGAATGGTGAAATTAAATATAAACTTGTATCTGTGACAAGGGAGACATTTAGCAACACAGTTAAGATCAATCCGATGTTTAACATAATGAAACCAGATCTTTCAGTATATGTTGGGAGAGATGATGTGGTCACATGAACCATGATAAAAATGTATTTTAATGGACATATTTCAACAAATTATTCTCACAAAAATCCAACCCTAACCAGCCACAGTGAATTTCAACACTGTTCTTTGCTGATTAACTTAAGTGGCTCTAGGAAAATGTTTTCTATTGTAGGTGCACTTTATTTCAAGGTGACAATGCTGAGGTAGAACATGATCAACTGTTGTCACAAAAACAACACACAATAAAAGCATCCACAAACTAACCAACATTAACACGAAAAATACATATTGTTTTTCAATAGAGACGATTTAAAGTTTGTTTTAGGTTTTCTAACAGAATGTTCATATAATGATGCATTTAGATTTAGAGCCAGTGGATGTAGTTAGTCAATGTGTGTTTGTAGATGTAGAGTTGGTACATGTAAAATATGTACATTTTTTAGATTTAGTGTTAGTAGATTTAGTATTTGTAGATGTAGAGTTGTTAGCTGGAGTCATTGCTGTAAATGTAAGGCTACCTCTGACATCGATTTGTTTACATATTTGTTATCTTACACATATTAGATGTAATACTAAAGAAAAGTGAATAAAGGTGAACTCACCTGCTGCAGCTTCACTGACATAAAGAACAGATCTGAACAAGTAATGACTGAACACACCTGAGAAGATAACAAAACTGATCACCTGAGGCTGTACCTGTCAATCACAGTGAGAGAGAGAGAAAGAGGGAGGGAGGGTCGAGAGCGAGAGGGAGAGAGAGAAAGAGACGGAGAAAGAGACAGACATGGGTGGGGTGTAGAGAGAGAGAGAGACAGAGTGAAAAAAGAAGGAAGGGGGAGAGAGAGAAGGAGAGGTGGGTTTCAGAGAGAGACAGAGGAGGGGGAGTGAAGAGAGAGGCAGGGGAGGGGAAAAGACAGAGAGAGAGTGTGAGTAAGGGACAGAGAGGGAGGGAGAGAAAGAGGGGTGGGGCGCAGAGAGAGGGAGAGAGAGTGAAAAAGGGAGGGTTAGGGTTCAGGGTCAGAGTCAGACAAGGGGGTCAAGGTCAGTGATGAGGTCAGGGATAGAGTTCGGAATGGACTTCGTAGGCACGGCCACAGGAGGGTGCCAGAGCGTCATTGCAGGGCACACAGGCGCAGTCTGATGTTGACATCATGTTCCTAAAATGAAAGAAAAGAAAGTATTTTAGTTGTCACAGTCAGTGTTTATATATAGCGTTAGGGTTAGGGTTGGGGGTATAAGGGTGATTATGCCTGATGACTCTCATTTGCATGGCTCTCAGTTTAATACTTGGCTGTGATTGGTCAGGAGGGGACTTGTGCTTTGCAACTTTGGCCACCAGATGGCGCAGGCCCATACTGAGTCTGGCCAACAGAGGGCGCAGGCCCTTACAGAGTCTGGCCACCAGAGGGCGCGTCATGTTCCTGAAATGAAAAAAAGTTCTTACAATGAGAACTACTTTATTGTTAAATTTTGTTTGTTACAATATGCAAGAGTCTGAATAAGCATATAAAGAAGACATGAAATCAAATAAACTATTAATCCCTGTGTTCATAGATTGTATAAAGTGATGTTATTTTTTTTTGTCAGAGACAAGTGTTTAAATATAAACTCCTGTCCATAGAGCATATAAAGATTTAAAAATACATTTAAAATCAAATAAACTATGAAATCTATGCACATACACACACAAAGGCATGAATAAAGTAATGTTTAAGTGTTTTTAAGGATTGACGGTTTTGTTAAGGATCAACTGGTTAGGATTAGAATTAAGGTTAAGGATTAACTGGTGATATATAAAATCAAATAAACTATGAAAGGGTTAGGGTTAGGGGGTTAGGGGGTCAGGGGGTTAGGGTTAGAAAAAATATCTCGATGACTCCCCCTGCTTCGTCCGACGACTGGGCAGTTTGAACTAGGGAGCCAAAGGCAATGCACTGGCCCACGCACGTCATCGACTACTCTCCATTCTCACCTATCCCCTTTGCCTGAAATGGCTTTTGATATGAGTTGGTTTTTAATATGAACGTTATTTTGTTTTGGGATATTGTTCCTTTAAAAAAACGTGTTTAGGTTTTGTGGATATTTTTAATCTTTCATTGTAAGTGCTTTCTGTTTTTGTTTTCTGTATTGATATTTCATGATTTATTGATTTTCATTCCATTGTTTGAATTATTGGTTGTTTAATTTTGACGGAGTTGGTTGGACTATTATTTCTATAGATACTATTTTAATTTCCTAATTTTACATTATGGAACACATCATCAGTAGTGGACCTCAGGATCATCGGGTGTTTCGGCCATCATCACTAGACACCCTCTCCCGAGGAAGGCCCCGCCAGGGTTGATCAAGCCCCAGGGTGTGTCCAACTAAGTTTTATTATAATCTAATTGTAAGATAATTTAGAAAAGGATTCACGGTTTTGTTAAGGATCAACTGGTTAGTATTAGAATTAATATTAAGGATAAAATGGTTTGGGTTTGGATTAGAGTTAAGATTAATATAAAGGATTAAAAGGTTAGGTTTAGGCATGGGGTTAACTGGTTAGGTTTAGGCATAGAATTAACTGGTTAGGTTTAGGCGTAGAATTAACTGGTTAGGTTTAGAGTTAAGGTATTGATTAGGGTTAGGGTTAGGGTTAGGGGTTAGGGTTAGGGTTAGGGTTAGGGTTAGGGGGTTAGGGTTAGGGTTAGGGTTAGGGTTAGGGTTAGGGTTAGGGTTAGGGGTTAGGGTTAGGGTTAGGGGGGGGGGTTAGGGTAGGGGAACTGAGCCCGCCTCCTATTAAAGGTGGCGGAAGGTGCACGGTCCTTCCCCCAGGGGGCTACCTGGTCCCAGTTACGCTGACGGGGACGACCTTGTCGCCTCCCATATGTAACTTTAGTCCACCCCCCATTGTTTTGGTCAGAGTAATCCATTATCTCTGATTGTTTTTTAAGTATTTATTTATTTATATATAGATGATTTATAATTATTTATACAGTCTCCTTTGTTATTTGTCTACAATGAAATATAATTTGTAATAAATATGTAATAATACTGTTTTTTGTATTTATTAGCTAGATATATATAATAAAGAGTGAAATATTTGTATATAAAAAAGGTCAAATTTATGAAATAAAATCCAAAACACGAAAAATAAAAATAAAATCAAAAACAGAAAACACGTGACCTTGTCACCGTGTTGCGTGCCTCTTGACTACGTTTCGACCCTCTTGGGTCTTCTTCAGGTCATGTGGGCACGTAAAATATTTGTAAAGGTTGAGGCTACAGGTCTGAGTTGTGAGGTGCTTCCGCTACAGTGTTCAGAGCAAGAGTGAGTGAGGAGACTGAGGGCTCCTGTATTTATAGGCTGCCTCTCACAGACTCCTCCCCCTTGTCGATTCCACTGTGAATCAAAAGTAAATGTATTTCTTTTATCCTTCCTGATCCAGTGTATCTATGAATCTTATATGTTATTGGACTTAATGATATATTTATGTATTTATTTATTTATTAATATTCTTAAACAAATAAAAATAAAAAAATGTGACTTTTGATTGTAAGCGAATTTCGTATATAGATAAACTGATTTTTGATGAATGTACTTTGGAGAATATGTTAGGTTTTAGGCAGAGAGAACGTGGGTTAGTTTTGGGCATAAGGGTTAGGGTTAGGGTTAGGGTTAGGGTTAGGGTTAGAAAAAATATCTCGATGACTCCCCCTGCTTCGTCCGACGACTGGGCAGTTTGAACTAGGGAGTCAAAGGCAATGCACTGGCCCACGCACGTCATCGAGTACTCTCCATTCTCACCTATCCCCTTTGCCTGAAATGGCTTTTGATATGAGTTGGTTTTTAATATGAACGTTATTTTGTTTTTGGATATTGCTCCTTTAAAAAAACTGGTTTAAGTTTTGTTGACATTTTAAATCTTTCATTGTAAGTGCTTTCTGTTTTTGTTTTCTGTATTGATATTTCATGATTTATTGATTCTCATTCCATTGTTTGAATTATTGGTTGTTTGATTTTGACGGAGTTGGTTGGACTATTATTTCTATAGATACTATTTTAATTTCCTAATTTTACATTATGGAACACATCATCAGTAGTGGACCTCAGGATCATCGGGTGTTTCGGCCATCATCACTAGACACCCTCTCCCGAGGAAGGCCCCGCCAGGGTTGATCAAGCCCCAGGGTGTGTCCAACTAAGTTTTATTATAATCTAATTCTAAGATAATTTAGAAAAGGATTCACGGTTTTGTTAAGGATCAACTGGTTAGTATTAGAATTAATATTAAGGATAAAATGGTTTGGGTTTGGATTAGAGTTAAGATTAATATAAAGGATTAAAAGGTTAGGTTTAGGCATGGGGTTAACTGGTTAGGTTTAGGCATAGAATTAACTGGTTAGGTTTAGGCGTAGAATTAACTGGTTAGGTTTAGAGTTAAGGTATTGATTAAGGTTAGGATAATGGTTAAGATTAGAATTAAGGTCATGTTGAGGCCTCTGGCTCTGGCTCTGGCTCTGAGTTTCAGCCCCTAGTGGAGACTCTGGGGATGACATCCTTTAAATTCTGGTTCTCTTCAGTAGGTGGAGTTGGATAAATAACTGAGTCATACTCACTCTGCTCAGTGCCCAGTCGGGGTTGGAACATCGGTTTCATCCTTCTGTTGGTTTTGGAGAAAGGCCACACGCCGTGAAGCTCAAACCTCAAAGCTCAAAAAGTCCTCCACTGGGAATGATGGAGCTCCCTAAAAAGTTCCTGTGCCCCATACACCGCACGACTCCAGGAAACTTCTGAGCAATGCTCTGTGTCACTTACACCGCAAGACATGCTTTAGTATTGTTACAACAGACTCATCTTGGATTTCTCCATGGATTGATCTAAAGAGCTGATTCTCTGTGGGGCAGGTGTAGTCTGTGTGTACACTCCTTACTCATGGTTTTTGCTGAGTTTGGAATTTTATATTATAAAAGGATCTTTATTAAGAGAACTCCCTCTTAGGATGGTAAATATCCTATAATTTTAAGTTTGGGTGGCTTATATGCAGAGATATTTTAAGAAAAGTGATGTTAAGGAAACAATCCCATAATGCATTGCAGGAGAGGTGTGTCACCTGGTAAAAGAGTCTATGAGAAACATGTCAAACTTGTTTAAAATTGAATAATTGTGACCTAAAACAAGTCAAACTATTAGAGTGAATTAGGTAGGACCCATCTATATGAATTATTTATCCAATTGGTTAATAGTCTCCTTGGATTTATCTGTGAAGTACATTAAGTTTCTATTTATTCAGTTCGGAGTGGTTTTTAATTATTATCTCTTCCTTAGTGTGCCAGTAGGGGTAGTGTTTGTCTGACAAACTAATATAAATCGGTACTCAATCATTCAATTAATAAATAAATAAATAAATAAATAAATAATTAAAAATCTTAAATTAGAGAAATTCCTCTGGGTGATATTTTTCTGATCGTTTCTGGATTTATTTTGCAGATAAGAGGAGAGTAATTTGACTAGACTTGTTTTATAAACCAATCCCATCATCCTTTAGGAGTAATGGACCAATCAGTAGACACGGTCTCTTTATTAAGTTAAAAAACCTTTGTAATGTCTGTAAAAATTATTTATTATCATAAGAATTTAATCCAAATGTTAGAGTAGATTAAGTAGGGTCCATCCTTACTAAATAATCAATTTATTGGTTAATTATTCCACTGAAATTATCTGTTAATTAAATTTAGCTGTTAAAAATGATAAAACTGATATATTCTTAATTTTCTGTGATAACATAATGAGGGAAACAGAGTCAGGGAGAGAGACCTGTACGGGTCAAACCCTCCCCCGCCGGACCGGGCTGTGGACTCTGTCTCCCCCTTTACTCCCTCACTGAAGTGAGGGAAAGAGGAGAGAAGAGGGATTTTTTATATATTAAATACTTTATATATGAGTTGGGATATTTATAGTAATATTTATTTATATAATTGTAAGAGTTTTCAATATAATAATTGTAATTATTTTGTGATTTCCTCTAGGATTAGTTTTTAAAGGTTGACCTCAGGTAAGTCTGGATAGTGTCTGATATTCTAGAAGATGATTTTCCATCTTTTTTCAGGTTTGAGGGCAGAGCTCAGATCTGGGTTTGTTCTGCCTCCTGCTGTGAATACAATCTGCTGGTTCTGATCTTTGCTCCCGGCTTTTCTTGTGGTTTAGAAGTGTCGTTGTTAGTTAGACTGGGTTTTGTTTTGTGGATTTGGGGTCCTTGGACTGGTTCTTTTCTCCTTTGTGTCGCCCATCAGTTCACGTCCTTGTCTTGATTCTTTGGCTGCAGAGAGCAAACGTTTTGGAAGGGGTAGGCAAATCGGTTTTCAAAGAGAGCCGTTCGTCCGATGGCTCTGGCTGGGTTAGGGTTAGAAAAAATATCTCGATGACTCCCCCTGCTTCGTCCGACGACTGGGCAGTTTGAACTAGGGAGTCAAAGGCAATGCACTGGCCCACGCACGTCATCGAGTACTCTCCATTCTCACCTATCCCCTTTGCCTGAAATGGCTTTTGATATGAGTTGGTTTTTAATATGAACGTTATTTTGTTTTGGGATATTGTTCCTTTAAAAAAACTGGTTTAAGTTTTGTTGATATTTTAAATCTTTCATTGTAAGTGCTTTCTGTTTTTGTTTTCTGTATTGATATTTCATGATTTATTGCTTCTCATTCCATTGTTTGAATTATTGGTTGTTTGATTTTGACGGAGTTGGTTGGACTATTATTTCTATAGATACTATTTTAATTTCCTAATTTTACATTATGGAACACATCATCAGTAGTGGACCTCAGGATCATCGGGTGTTTCGGCCATCATCACTAGACACCCTCTCCCGAGGAAGGCCCCGCCAGGGTTGATCAAGCCCCAGGGTGTGTCCAACTAAGTTTTATTATAATCTAATTCTAAGATAATTTAGAAAAGGATTCACGGTTTTGTTAAGGATCAACTGGTTAGTATTAGAATTAATATTAAGGATAAAATGGTTTGGGTTTGGATTAGAGTTAAGATTAATATAAAGGATTAAAAGGTTAGGTTTAGGCATGGGGTTAACTGGTTAGGTTTAGGCATAGAATTAACTGGTTAGGTTTAGGCGTAGAATTAACTGGTTAGGTTTAGAGTTAAGGTATTGATTAAGGTTAGGATAATGGTTAAGATTAGAATTAAGGTCATGTTGAGGCCTCTGGCTCTGGCTCTGGCTCTGAGTTTCAGCCCCTAGTGGAGACTCTGGGGATGACATCCTTTAAATTCTGGTTCTCTTCAGTAGGTGGAGTTGGATAAATAACTGAGTCATACTCACTCTGCTCAGTGCCCAGTCGGGGTTGGAACATCGGTTTCATCCTTCTGTTGGTTTTGGAGAAAGGCCACACGCCGTGAAGCTCAAACCTCAAAGCTCAAAAAGTCCTCCACTGGGAATGATGGAGCTCCCTAAAAAGTTCCTGTGCCCCATACACCGCACGACTCCAGGAAACTTCTGAGCAATGCTCTGTGTCACTTACACCGCAAGACATGCTTTAGTATTGTTACAACAGACTCATCTTGGATTTCTCCATGGATTGATCTAAAGAGCTGATTCTCTGTGGGGCAGGTGTAGTCTGTGTGTACACTCCTTACTCATGGTTTTTGCTGAGTTTGGAATTTTATATTATAAAAGGATCTTAATTAAGAGAACTCCCTCTTAGGATGGTAAATATCCTATAATTTTAAGTTTGGGTGGCTTATATGCAGAGATATTTTAAGAAAAGTGATGTTAAGGAAACAATCCCATAATGCATTGCAGGAGAAGTGTGTCACCTGGTAAAAGAGTCTATGAGAAACATGTCAAACTTGTTTAAAATTGAATAATTGTGACCTAAAACAAGTCAAACTATTAGAGTGAATTAGGTAGGACCCATCTATATGAATTATTTATCCAATTGGTTAATAGTCTCCTTGGATTTATCTGTGAAGTACATTAAGTTTCTATTTATTCAGTTCGGAGTGGTTTTTAATTATTATCTCTTCCTTAGTGTGCCAGTAGGGGTAGTGTTTGTCTGACAAACTAACATAAATTGGTACTCAATCATTCAATTAATAAATAAATAAATAATTAAATAATTAAAAATCTTAAATTAGAGAAATTCCTCTGGGTGATATTTTTCTGATCGTTTTTGGATTTATTTTGCAGATAAGAGGAGAGTAATTTGACTAGACTTGTTTTATAAACCAATCCCATCATCCTTTAGGAGTAATGGACCAATCAGTAGACACGGTCTCTTTATTAAGTTAAAACACCTTTGTAATGTCTGTAAAAATTATTTATTATCATAAGAATTTAATCCAAATGTTAGAGTAGATTAAGTAGGGTCCATCCTTACTAAATAATCAATTTATTGGTTAATTATTCCACAGAAATTATCTGTTAATTAAATTTAGCTGTTAAAAATGATAAAACTGATATATTCTTAATTTTCTGTGATAACATAATGAGGGAAACAGAGTCAGGGAGAGAGACCTGTACGGGTCAAACCCTCCCCCGCCGGACCGGGCTGTGGACTCTGTCTCCCCCTTTACTCCCTCACTGAAGTGAGGGAAAGAGGAGAGAAGAGGGATTTTTTATATATTAAATACTTTATATATGAGTTGGGATATTTATAGTAATATTTATTTATATAATTGTAAGAGTTTTCAATATAATAATTGTAATTATTTTGTGATTTCCTCTAGGATTAGTTTTTAAAGGTTGACCTCAGGTAAGTCTGGATAGTGTCTGATATTCTAGAAGATGATTTTCCATCTTTTTTCAGGTTTGAGGGCAGAGCTCAGATCTGGGTTTGTTCTGTCTCCTGCTGTGAATACAATCTGCTGGTTCTGATCTTTGCTCCCGGCTTTTCTTGTGGTTTAGAAGTGTCGTTGTTAGTTAGACTGGGTTTTGTTTTGTGGATTTGGGGTCCTTGGACTGGTTCTTTTCTCCTTTGTGTCGCCCATCAGTTCACGTCCTTGTCTTGATTCTTTGGCTGCAGAGAGCAAACGTTTTGGAAGGGGTAGGCAAATCGGTTTTCAAAGAGAGCCGTTCGTCCGATGGCTCTGGCTGGGTTAGGGTTAGAAAAAATATCTCGATGACTCCCCCTGCTTCGTCCGACGACTGGGCAGTTTGAACTAGGGAGTCAAAGGCAATGCACTGGCCCACGCACGTCATCGAGTACTCTCCATTCTCACCTATCCCCTTTGCCTGAAATGGCTTTTGATATGAGTTGGTTTTTAATATGAACGTTATTTTGTTTTGGGATATTGTTCCTTTAAAAAAACTGGTTTAAGTTTTGTTGATATTTTAAATCTTTCATTGTAAGTGCTTTCTGTTTTTGTTTTCTGTATTGATATTTCATGATTTATTGCTTCTCATTCCATTGTTTGAATTATTGGTTGTTTGATTTTGACGGAGTTGGTTGGACTATTATTTCTATAGATACTATTTTAATTTCCTAATTTTACATTATGGAACACATCATCAGTAGTGGACCTCAGGATCATCGGGTGTTTCGGCCATCATCACTAGACACCCTCTCCCGAGGAAGGCCCCGCCAGGGTTGATCAAGCCCCAGGGTGTGTCCAACTAAGTTTTATTATAATCTAATTCTAAGATAATTTAGAAAAGGATTCACGGTTTTGTTAAGGATCAACTGGTTAGTATTAGAATTAATATTAAGGATAAAATGGTTTGGGTTTGGATTAGAGTTAAGATTAATATAAAGGATTAAAAGGTTAGGTTTAGGCATGGGGTTAACTGGTTAGGTTTAGGCATAGAATTAACTGGTTAGGTTTAGGCGTAGAATTAACTGGTTAGGTTTAGAGTTAAGGTATTGATTAAGGTTAGGATAATGGTTAAGATTAGAATTAAGGTCATGTTGAGGCCTCTGGCTCTGGCTCTGGCTCTGAGTTTCAGCCCCTAGTGGAGACTCTGGGGATGACATCCTTTAAATTCTGGTTCTCTTCAGTAGGTGGAGTTGGATAAATAACTGAGTCATACTCACTCTGCTCAGTGCCCAGTCGGGGTTGGAACATCGGTTTCATCCTTCTGTTGGTTTTGGAGAAAGGCCACACGCCGTGAAGCTCAAACCTCAAAGCTCAAAAAGTCCTCCACTGGGAATGATGGAGCTCCCTAAAAAGTTCCTGTGTCCCATACACCGCACGACTCCAGGAAACTTCTGAGCAATGCTCTGTGTCACTTACAACGCAAGACATGCTTTAGTATTGTTACAACAGACTCATCTTGGATTTCTCCATGGATTGATCTAAAGAGCTGATTCTCTGTGGGGCAGGTGTAGTCTGTGTGTACACTCCTTACTCATGGTTTTTGCTGAGTTTGGAATTTTATATTATAAAAGGATCTTAATTCAGAGAACTCCCTCTTAGGATGGTAAATATCCTATAATTTTAAGTTTGGGTGGCTTATATGCAGAGATATTTTAAGAAAAGTGATGTTAAGGAAACAATCCCATAATGCATTGCAGGAGAAGTGTGTCACCTGGTAAAAGAGTCTATGAGAAACATGTAAAACTTGTTTAAAATTGAATAATTGTGACCTAAAACAAGTCAAACTATTAGAGTGAATTAGGTAGGACCCATCTATATGAATTATTTATCCAATTGGTTAATAGTCTCCTTGGATTTATCTGTGAAGTACATTAAGTTTCTATTTATTCAGTTCGGAGTGGTTTTTAATTATTATCTCTTCCTTAGTGTGCCAGTAGGGGTAGTGTTTGTCTGACAAACTAATATAAATTGGTACTCAATCATTCAATTAATAAATAAATAAATAATTAAATAATTAAAAATCTTAAATTAGAGAAATTCCTCTGGGTGATATTTTTCTGATCGTTTTTGGATTTATTTTGCAGATAAGAGGAGAGTAATTTGACTAGACTTGTTTTATAAACCAATCCCATCATCCTTTAGGAGTAATGGACCAATCAGTAGACACGGTCTCTTTATTAAGTTAAAAAACCTTTGTAATGTCTGTAAAAATTATTTATTATCATAAGAATTTAATCCAAATGTTAGAGTAGATTAAGTAGGGTCCATCCTTACTAAATAATCAATTTATTGGTTAATTATTCCACTGAAATTATCTGTTAATTAAATTTAGCTGTTAAAAATGATAAAACTGATATATTCTTAATTTTCTGTGATAACATAATGAGGGAAACAGAGTCAGGGAGAGAGACCTGTACGGGTCAAACCCTCCCCCGCCGGACCGGGCTGTGGACTCTGTCTCCCCCTTTACTCCCTCACTGAAGTGAGGGAAAGAGGAGAGAAGAGGGATTTTTTATATATTAAATACTTTATATATGAGTTGGGATATTTATAGTAATATTTATTTATATAATTGTAAGAGTTTTCAATATAATAATTGTAATTATTTTGTGATTTCCTCTAGGATTAGTTTTTAAAGGTTGACCTCAGGTAAGTCTGGATAGTGTCTGATATTCTAGAAGATGATTTTCCATCTTTTTTCAGGTTTGAGGGCAGAGCTCAGATCTGGGTTTGTTCTGCCTCCTGCTGTGAATACAATCTGCTGGTTCTGATCTTTGCTCCCGGCTTTTCTTGTGGTTTAGAAGTGTCGTTGTTAGTTAGACTGGGTTTTGTTTTGTGGATTTGGGGTCCTTGGACTGGTTCTTTTCTCCTTTGTGTCGCCCATCAGTTCACGTCCTTGTCTTGATTCTTTGGCTGCAGAGAGCAAACGTTTTGGAAGGGGTAGGCAAATCGGTTTTCAAAGAGAGCCGTTCGTCCGATGGCTCTGGCTGGGTTAGGGTTAGAAAAAATATCTCGATGACTCCCCCTGCTTCGTCCGACGACTGGGCAGTTTGAACTAGGGAGTCAAAGGCAATGCACTGGCCCACGCACGTCATCGAGTACTCTCCATTCTCACCTATCCCCTTTGCCTGAAATGGCTTTTGATATGAGTTGGTTTTTAATATGAACGTTATTTTGTTTTGGGATATTGTTCCTTTAAAAAAACTGGTTTAAGTTTTGTTGATATTTTAAATCTTTCATTGTAAGTGCTTTCTGTTTTTGTTTTCTGTATTGATATTTCATGATTTATTGCTTCTCATTCCATTGTTTGAATTATTGGTTGTTTGATTTTGACGGAGTTGGTTGGACTATTATTTCTATAGATACTATTTTAATTTCCTAATTTTACATTATGGAACACATCATCAGTAGTGGACCTCAGGATCATCGGGTGTTTCGGCCATCATCACTAGACACCCTCTCCCGAGGAAGGCCCCGCCAGGGTTGATCAAGCCCCAGGGTGTGTCCAACTAAGTTTTATTATAATCTAATTCTAAGATAATTTAGAAAAGGATTCACGGTTTTGTTAAGGATCAACTGGTTAGTATTAGAATTAATATTAAGGATAAAATGGTTTGGGTTTGGATTAGAGTTAAGATTAATATAAAGGATTAAAAGGTTAGGTTTAGGCATGGGGTTAACTGGTTAGGTTTAGGCATAGAATTAACTGGTTAGGTTTAGGCGTAGAATTAACTGGTTAGGTTTAGAGTTAAGGTATTGATTAAGGTTAGGATAATGGTTAAGATTAGAATTAAGGTCATGTTGAGGCCTCTGGCTCTGGCTCTGGCTCTGAGTTTCAGCCCCTAGTGGAGACTCTGGGGATGACATCCTTTAAATTCTGGTTCTCTTCAGTAGGTGGAGTTGGATAAATAACTGAGTCATACTCACTCTGCTCAGTGCCCAGTCGGGGTTGGAACATCGGTTTCATCCTTCTGTTGGTTTTGGAGAAAGGCCACACGCCGTGAAGCTCAAACCTCAAAGCTCAAAAAGTCCTCCACTGGGAATGATGGAGCTCCCTAAAAAGTTCCTGTGCCCCATACACCGCACGACTCCAGGAAACTTCTGAGCAATGCTCTGTGTCACTTACACCGCAAGACATGCTTTAGTATTGTTACAACAGACTCATCTTGGATTTCTCCATGGATTGATCTAAAGAGCTGATTCTCTGTGGGGCAGGTGTAGTCTGTGTGTACACTCCTTACTCATGGTTTTTGCTGAGTTTGGAATTTTATATTATAAAAGGATCTTAATTAAGAGAACTCCCTCTTAGGATGGTAAATATCCTATAATTTTAAGTTTGGGTGGCTTATATGCAGAGATATTTTAAGAAAAGTGATGTTAAGGAAACAATCCCATAATGCATTGCAGGAGAAGTGTGTCACCTGGTAAAAGAGTCTATGAGAAACATGTCAAACTTGTTTAAAATTGAATAATTGTGACCTAAAACAAGTCAAACTATTAGAGTGAATTAGGTAGGACCCATCTATATGAATTATTTATCCAATTGGTTAATAGTCTCCTTGGATTTATCTGTGAAGTACATTAAGTTTCTATTTATTCAGTTCGGAGTGGTTTTTAATTATTATCTCTTCCTTAGTGTGCCAGTAGGGGTAGTGTTTGTCTGACAAACTAATATAAATTGGTACTCAATCATTCAATTAATAAATAAATAAATAATTAAATAATTAAAAATCTTAAATTAGGGAAATTCCTCTGGGTGATATTTTTCTGATCGTTTTTGGATTTATTTTGCAGATAAGAGGAGAGTAATTTGACTAGACTTGTTTTATAAACCAATCCCGTCATCCTTTAGGAGTAATGGACCAATCAGTAGACACGGTGTCTTTATTAAGTTAAAAAACCTTTGTAATGTCTGTAGAAATTATTTATTATCATAAGAATTTAATCCAAATGTTAGAGTAGATTAAGTAGGGTCCATCCTTACTAAATAATCAATTTATTGGTTAATTATTCCACTGAAATTATCTGTTAATTAAATTTAGCTGTTAAAAATGATAAAACTGATATATTCTTAATTTTCTGTGATAACATAATGAGGGAAACAGAGTCAGGGAGAGAGACCTGTACGGGTCAAACCCTCCCCCGCCGGACCGGGCTGTGGACTCTGTCTCCCCCTTTACTCCCTCACTGAAGTGAGGGAAAGAGGAGAGAAGAGGGATTTTTTATATATTAAATACTTTATATATGAGTTGGGATATTTATAGTAATATTTATTTATATAATTGTAAGAGTTTTCAATATAATAATTGTAATGATTTTGTGATTTCCTCTAGGATTAGTTTTTAAAGGTTGACCTCAGGTAAGTCTGGATAGTGTCTGATATTCTAGAAGATGATTTTCCATCTTTTTTCAGGTTTGAGGGCAGAGCTCAGATCTGGGTTTGTTCTGCCTCCTGCTGTGAATACAATCTGCTGGTTCTGATCTTTGCTCCCGGCTTTTCTTGTGGTTTAGAAGTGTCGTTGTTAGTTAGACTGGGTTTTGTTTTGTGGATTTGGGGTCCTTGGACTGGTTCTTTTCTCCTTTGTGTCGCCCATCAGTTCACGTCCTTGTCTTGATTCTTTGGCTGCAGAGAGCAAACGTTTTGGAAGGGGTAGGCAAATCGGTTTTCAAAGAGAGCCGTTCGTCCGATGGCTCTGGCTGGGTTAGGGTTAGAAAAAATATCTCGATGACTCCCCCTGCTTCGTCCGACGACTGGGCAGTTTGAACTAGGGAGTCAAAGGCAATGCACTGGCCCACGCACGTCATCGAGTACTCTCCATTCTCACCTATCCCCTTTGCCTGAAATGGCTTTTGATATGAGTTGGTTTTTAATATGAACGTTATTTTGTTTTGGGATATTGTTCCTTTAAAAAAACTGGTTTAAGTTTTGTTGATATTTTAAATCTTTCATTGTAAGTGCTTTCTGTTTTTGTTTTCTGTATTGATATTTCATGATTTATTGCTTCTCATTCCATTGTTTGAATTATTGGTTGTTTGATTTTGACGGAGTTGGTTGGACTATTATTTCTATAGATACTATTTTAATTTCCTAATTTTACATTATGGAACACATCATCAGTAGTGGACCTCAGGATCATCGGGTGTTTCGGCCATCATCACTAGACACCCTCTCCCGAGGAAGGCCCCGCCAGGGTTGATCAAGCCCCAGGGTGTGTCCAACTAAGTTTTATTATAATCTAATTCTAAGATAATTTAGAAAAGGATTCACGGTTTTGTTAAGGATCAACTGGTTAGTATTAGAATTAATATTAAGGATAAAATGGTTTGGGTTTGGATTAGAGTTAAGATTAATATAAAGGATTAAAAGGTTAGGTTTAGGCATGGGGTTAACTGGTTAGGTTTAGGCATAGAATTAACTGGTTAGGTTTAGGCGTAGAATTAACTGGTTAGGTTTAGAGTTAAGGTATTGATTAAGGTTAGGATAATGGTTAAGATTAGAATTAAGGTCATGTTGAGGCCTCTGGCTCTGGCTCTGGCTCTGAGTTTCAGCCCCTAGTGGAGACTCTGGGGATGACATCCTTTAAATTCTGGTTCTCTTCAGTAGGTGGAGTTGGATAAATAACTGAGTCATACTCACTCTGCTCAGTGCCCAGTCGGGGTTGGAACATCGGTTTCATCCTTCTGTTGGTTTTGGAGAAAGGCCACACGCCGTGAAGCTCAAACCTCAAAGCTCAAAAAGTCCTCCACTGGGAATGATGGAGCTCCCTAAAAAGTTCCTGTGCCCCATACACCGCACGACTCCAGGAAACTTCTGAGCAATGCTCTGTGTCACTTACACCGCAAGACATGCTTTAGTATTGTTACAACAGACTCATCTTGGATTTCTCCATGGATTGATCTAAAGAGCTGATTCTCTGTGGGGCAGGTGTAGTCTGTGTGTACACTCCTTACTCATGGTTTTTGCTGAGTTTGGAATTTTATATTATAAAAGGATCTTAATTAAGAGAACTCCCTCTTAGGATGGTAAATATCCTATAATTTTAAGTTTGGGTGGCTTATATGCAGAGATATTTTAAGAAAAGTGATGTTAAGGAAACAATCCCATAATGCATTGCAGGAGAAGTGTGTCACCTGGTAAAAGAGTCTATGAGAAACATGTCAAACTTGTTTAAAATTGAATAATTGTGACCTAAAACAAGTCAAACTATTAGAGTGAATTAGGTAGGACCCATCTATATGAATTATTTATCCAATTGGTTAATAGTCTCCTTGGATTTATCTGTGAAGTACATTAAGTTTCTATTTATTCAGTTCGGAGTGGTTTTTAATTATTATCTCTTCCTTAGTGTGCCAGTAGGGGTAGTGTTTGTCTGACAAACTAACATAAATTGGTACTCAATCATTCAATTAATAAATAAATAAATAATTAAATAATTAAAAATCTTAAATTAGAGAAATTCCTCTGGGTGATATTTTTCTGATCGTTTTTGGATTTATTTTGCAGATAAGAGGAGAGTAATTTGACTAGACTTGTTTTATAAACCAATCCCATCATCCTTTAGGAGTAATGGACCAATCAGTAGACACGGTCTCTTTATTAAGTTAAAACACCTTTGTAATGTCTGTAAAAATTATTTATTATCATAAGAATTTAATCCAAATGTTAGAGTAGATTAAGTAGGGTCCATCCTTACTAAATAATCAATTTATTGGTTAATTATTCCACTGAAATTATCTGTTAATTAAATTTAGCTGTTAAAAATGATAAAACTGATATATTCTTAATTTTCTGTGATAACATAATGAGGGAAACAGAGTCAGGGAGAGAGACCTGTACGGGTCAAACCCTCCCCCGCCGGACCGGGCTGTGGACTCTGTCTCCCCCTTTACTCCCTCACTGAAGTGAGGGAAAGAGGAGAGAAGAGGGATTTTTTATATATTAAATACTTTATATATGAGTTGGGATATTTATAGTAATATTTATTTATATAATTGTAAGAGTTTTCAATATAATAATTGTAATTATTTTGTGATTTCCTCTAGGATTAGTTTTTAAAGGTTGACCTCAGGTAAGTCTGGATAGTGTCTGATATTCTAGAAGATGATTTTCCATCTTTTTTCAGGTTTGAGGGCAGAGCTCAGATCTGGGTTTGTTCTGCCTCCTGCTGTGAATACAATCTGCTGGTTCTGATCTTTGCTCCCGGCTTTTCTTGTGGTTTAGAAGTGTCGTTGTTAGTTAGACTGGGTTTTGTTTTGTGGATTTGGGGTCCTTGGACTGGTTCTTTTCTCCTTTGTGTCGCCCATCAGTTCACGTCCTTGTCTTGATTCTTTGGCTGCAGAGAGCAAACGTTTTGGAAGGGGTAGGCAAATCGGTTTTCAAAGAGAGCCGTTCGTCCGATGGCTCTGGCTGGGTTAGGGTTAGAAAAAATATCTCGATGACTCCCCCTGCTTCGTCCGACGACTGGGCAGTTTGAACTAGGGAGTCAAAGGCAATGCACTGGCCCACGCACGTCATCGAGTACTCTCCATTCTCACCTATCCCCTTTGCCTGAAATGGCTTTTGATATGAGTTGGTTTTTAATATGAACGTTATTTTGTTTTGGGATATTGTTCCTTTAAAAAAACTGGTTTAAGTTTTGTTGATATTTTAAATCTTTCATTGTAAGTGCTTTCTGTTTTTGTTTTCTGTATTGATACTTCATGATTTATTGCTTCTCATTCCATTGTTTGAATTATTGGTTGTTTGATTTTGACGGAGTTGGTTGGACTATTATTTCTATAGATACTATTTTAATTTCCTAATTTTACATTATGGAACACATCATCAGTAGTGGACCTCAGGATCATCGGGTGTTTCGGCCATCATCACTAGACACCCTCTCCCGAGGAAGGCCCCGCCAGGGTTGATCAAGCCCCAGGGTGTGTCCAACTAAGTTTTATTATAATCTAATTCTAAGATAATTTAGAAAAGGATTCACGGTTTTGTTAAGGATCAACTGGTTAGTATTAGAATTAATATTAAGGATAAAATGGTTTGGGTTTGGATTAGAGTTAAGATTAATATAAAGGATTAAAAGGTTAGGTTTAGGCATGGGGTTAACTGGTTAGGTTTAGGCATAGAATTAACTGGTTAGGTTTAGGCGTAGAATTAACTGGTTAGGTTTAGAGTTAAGGTATTGATTAAGGTTAGGATAATGGTTAAGATTAGAATTAAGGTCATGTTGAGGCCTCTGGCTCTGGCTCTGGCTCTGAGTTTCAGCCCCTAGTGGAGACTCTGGGGATGACATCCTTTAAATTCTGGTTCTCTTCAGTAGGTGGAGTTGGATAAATAACTGAGTCATACTCACTCTGCTCAGTGCCCAGTCGGGGTTGGAACATCGGTTTCATCCTTCTGTTGGTTTTGGAGAAAGGCCACACGCCGTGAAGCTCAAACCTCAAAGCTCAAAAAGTCCTCCACTGGGAATGATGGAGCTCCCTAAAAAGTTCCTGTGCCCCATACACCGCACGACTCCAGGAAACTTCTGAGCAATGCTCTGTGTCACTTACACCGCAAGACATGCTTTAGTATTGTTACAACAGACTCATCTTGGATTTCTCCATGGATTGATCTAAAGAGCTGATTCTCTGTGGGGCAGGTGTAGTCTGTGTGTACACTCCTTACTCATGGTTTTTGCTGAGTTTGGAATTTTATATTATAAAAGGATCTTAATTAAGAGAACTCCCTCTTAGGATGGTAAATATCCTATAATTTTAAGTTTGGGTGGCTTATATGCAGAGATATTTTAAGAAAAGTGATGTTAAGGAAACAATCCCATAATGCATTGCAGGAGAAGTGTGTCACCTGGTAAAAGAGTCTATGAGAAACATGTCAAACTTGTTTAAAGTTGAATAATTGTGACCTAAAACAAGTCAAACTATTAGAGTGAATTAGGTAGGACCCATCTATATGAATTATTTATCCAATTGGTTAATAGTCTCCTTGGATTTATCTGTGAAGTACATTAAGTTTCTATTTATTCAGTTCGGAGTGGTTTTTAATTATTATCTCTTCCTTAGTGTGCCAGTAGGGGTAGTGTTTGTCTGACAAACTAACATAAATTGGTACTCAATCATTCAATTAATAAATAAATAAATAATTAAATAATTAAAAATCTTAAATTAGGGAAATTCCTCTGGGTGATATTTTTCTGATCGTTTTTGGATTTATTTTGCAGATAAGAGGAGAGTAATTTGACTAGACTTGTTTTATAAACCAATCCCGTCATCCTTTAGGAGTAATGGACCAATCAGTAGACACGGTGTCTTTATTAAGTTAAAAAACCTTTGTAATGTCTGTAGAAATTATTTATTATCATAAGAATTTAATCCAAATGTTAGAGTAGATTAAGTAGGGTCCATCCTTACTAAATAATCAATTTATTGGTTAATTATTCCACTGAAATTATCTGTTAATTAAATTTAGCTGTTAAAAATGATAAAACTGATATATTCTTAATTTTCTGTGATAACATAATGAGGGAAACAGAGTCAGGGAGAGAGACCTGTACGGGTCAAACCCTCCCCCGCCGGACCGGGCTGTGGACTCTGTCTCCCCCTTTACTCCCTCACTGAAGTGAGGGAAAGAGGAGAGAAGAGGGATTTTTTATATATTAAATACTTTATATATGAGTTGGGATATTTATAGTAATATTTATTTATATAATTGTAAGAGTTTTCAATATAATAATTGTAATTATTTTGTGATTTCCTCTAGGATTAGTTTTTAAAGGATGACCTCAGGTAAGTCTGGATAGTGTCTGATATTCTAGAAGATGATTTTCCATCTTTTTTCAGGTTTGAGGGCAGAGCTCAGATCTGGGTTTGTTCTGCCTCCTGCTGTGAATACAATCTGCTGGTTCTGATCTTTGCTCCCGGCTTTTCTTGTGGTTTAGAAGTGTCGTTGTTAGTTAGACTGGGTTTTGTTTTGTGGATTTGGGGTCCTTGGACTGGTTCTTTTCTCCTTTGTGTCGCCCATCAGTTCACGTCCTTGTCTTGATTCTTTGGCTGCAGAGAGCAAACGTTTTGGAAGGGGTAGGCAAATCGGTTTTCAAAGAGAGCCGTTCGTCCGATGGCTCTGGCTGGGTTAGGGTTAGAAAAAATATCTCGATGACTCCCCCTGCTTCGTCCGACGACTGGGCAGTTTGAACTAGGGAGTCAAAGGCAATGCACTGGCCCACGCACGTCATCGAGTACTCTCCATTCTCACCTATCCCCTTTGCCTGAAATGGCTTTTGATATGAGTTGGTTTTTAATATGAACGTTATTTTGTTTTTGGATATTGTTCCTTTAAAAAAACTGGTTTAAGTTTTGTTGATATTTTAAATCTTTCATTGTAAGTGCTTTCTGTTTTTGTTTTCTGTATTGATATTTCATGATTTATTGATTGTCATTCCATTGTTTGAATTATTGGTTGTTTGATTTTGACGGAGTTGGTTGGACTATTATTTCTATAGATACTATTTTAATTTCCTAATTTTACATTATGGAACACATCATCAGTAGTGGACCTCAGGATCATCGGGTGTTTCGGCCATCATCACTAGACACCCTCTCCCGAGGAAGGCCCCGCCAGGGTTGATCAAGCCCCAGGGTGTGTCCAACTAAGTTTTATTATAATCTAATTCTAAGATAATTTAGAAAAGGATTCACGGTTTTGTTAAGGATCAACTGGTTAGTATTAGAATTAATATTAAGGAAAAAATGGTTTGGGTTTGGATTAGAGTTAAGATTAATATAAAGGATTAAAAGGTTAGGTTTAGGCATGGGGTTAACTGGTTAGGTTTAGGCATAGAATTAACTGGTTAGGTTTAGGCGTATAATTAACTGGTTAGGTTTAGAGTTAAGGTATTGATTAAGGTTAGGATAATGGTTAAGATTAGAATTAAGGTCATGTTGAGGCCTCTGGCTCTGGCTCTGGCTCTGAGTTTCAGCCCCTAGTGGAGACTCTGGGGATGACATCCTTTAAATTCTGGTTCTCTTCAGTAGGTGGAGTTGGATAAATAACTGAGTCATACTCACTCTGCTCAGTGCCCAGTCGGGGTTGGAACATCGGTTTCATCCTTCTGTTGGTTTTGGAGAAAGGCCACACGCCGTGAAGCTCAAACCTCAAAGCTCAAAAAGTCCTCCACTGGGAATGATGGAGCTCCCTAAAAAGTTCCTGTGCCCCATACACCGCACGACTCCAGGAAACTTCTGAGCAATGCTCTGTGTCACTTACACCGCAAGACATGCTTTAGTATTGTTACAACAGACTCATCTTGGATTTCTCCATGGATTGATCTAAAGAGCTGATTCTCTGTGGGGCAGGTGTAGTCTGTGTGTACACTCCTTACTCATGGTTTTTGCTGAGTTTGGAATTTTATATTATAAAAGGATCTTAATTAAGAGAACTCCCTCTTAGGATGGTAAATATCCTATAATTTTAAGTTTGGGTGGCTTATATGCAGAGATATTTTAAGAAAAGTGATGTTAAGGAAACAATCCCATAATGCATTGCAGGAGAAGTGTGTCACCTGGTAAAAGAGTCTATGAGAAACATGTCAAACTTGTTTAAAATTGAATAATTGTGACCTAAAACAAGTCAAACTATTAGAGTGAATTAGGTAGGACCCATCTATATGAATTATTTATCCAATTGGTTAATAGTCTCCTTGGATTTATCTGTGAAGTACATTAAGTTTCTATTTATTCAGTTCGGAGTGGTTTTTAATTATTATCTCTTCCTTAGTGTGCCAGTAGGGGTAGTGTTTGTCTGACAAACTAATATAAATTGGTACTCAATCATTCAATTAATAAATAAATAAATAATTAAATAATTAAAAATCTTAAATTAGAGAAATTCCTCTGGGTGATATTTTTCTGATCGTTTTTGGATTTATTTTGCAGATAAGAGGAGAGTAATTTGACTAGACTTGTTTTATAAACCAATCCCATCATCCTTTAGGAGTAATGGACCAATCAGTAGACACGGTCTCTTTATTAAGTTAAAACACCTTTGTAATGTCTGTAAAAATTATTTATTATCATAAGAATTTAATCCAAATGTTAGAGTAGATTAAGTAGGGTCCATCCTTACTAAATAATCAATTTATTGGTTAATTATTCCACTGAAATTATCTGTTAATTAAATTTAGCTGTTAAAAATGATAAAACTGATATATTCTTAATTTTCTGTGATAACATAATGAGGGAAACAGAGTCAGGGAGAGAGACCTGTACGGGTCAAACCCTCCCCCGCCGGACCGGGCTGTGGACTCTGTCTCCCCCTTTACTCCCTCACTGAAGTGAGGGAAAGAGGAGAGAAGAGGGATTTTTTATATATTAAATACTTTATATATGAGTTGGGATATTTATAGTAATATTTATTTATATAATTGTAAGAGTTTTCAATATAATAATTGTAATTATTTTGTGATTTCCTCTAGGATTAGTTTTTAAAGGTTGACCTCAGGTAAGTCTGGATAGTGTCTGATATTCTAGAAGATGATTTTCCATCTTTTTTCAGGTTTGAGGGCAGAGCTCAGATCTGGGTTTGTTCTGCCTCCTGCTGTGAATACAATCTGCTGGTTCTGATCTTTGCTCCCGGCTTTTCTTGTGGTTTAGAAGTGTCGTTGTCAGTTACACTGGGTTTTGTTTTGTGGATTTGGGGTCCTTGGACTGGTTCTTTTCTCCTTTGTGTCGCCCATCAGTTCACGTCCTTGTCTTGATTCTTTGGCTGCAGAGAGCAAACGTTTTGGGAGGGGTAGGCAAATCGGTTTTCAAAGAGAGCCGTTCGTCCGATGGCTCTGGCTGGGTTAGGGTTAGAAAAAATATCTCGATGACTCCCCCTGCTTCGTCCGACGACTGGGCAGTTTGAACTAGGGAGTCAAAGGCAATGCACTGGCCCACGCACGTCATCGAGTACTCTCCATTCTCACCTATCCCCTTTGCCTGAAATGGCTTTTGATATGAGTTGGTTTTTAATATGAACGTTATTTTGTTTTGGGAG
>NC_047155.1:30321603-30426603 GCF_009819705.1 Hippoglossus hippoglossus | reverse complement strand
AAGATCATTATCATCACAGGCTATTTTAGTTAATGAACTAGTCTCAGATCAAAAAATAAATGTATTGTCCCTCACTGAGACCTGGCTGCATCTCGATGAATATGTCAGCCTAAATGAATCTACTCCCCCCAGTCATGTAAATTCACACGTTCCCCGAGAATTTGGCCGAGGAGGTGGAGTTGCTGCTATTTTTAACTCCAGTCTATTAATTAATCCTAAACCTAAACTAAGCTACAACTCATTTGAATGTCTTGTTCTTAGTCTTCCACACCCATCCAAGAAACACCAACAGCCAATCATATTTGCTGTAGTTTACCGTGCTCCTGGGGCTTATTCTGAATGTTTAACGGAATTTCCCTGAGTTTTTATCAAACCTAGTCCTAAAGACCGATAAAAGTATTATTGTTGGTGACTTTAATATTCATGTTGACAATAATAATGATAGCCTTAGCGTAGCATTTATTTCAGTACTAGACTCAATTGGTTTCAGTCAGTGTGTACACCAACCTACTCATTGTTGTAACCACACACTTGACCTTGTATTATCATACAGTGTCAAAATTGAACATCTAAGAGTTCTTCCGCTTAATCCAATTCTATCAGACCATAATTTAATAACCTTTGATTTTTCATGATCAGAATACTTGCCACTAATAAAAAACTCCTTTTCTAGATGTCTACCTGATAGAGTTGTAGCTAAATTTAAGGAAATAATTCCAATTACATTTAAACCTGTATTATCCATCGATATAACCAACAAATTCTTTAAAAACCCTAGCTCCACTGAGATTGACCATCTTGTCAATAGCTCGGTAAAGTCATTACGATTAACATTAGACTCAATAGCGCCTCTAAAAAAGAAACGTGTACAACATAGTAAATTAGCTCCGTGGTATAATTCCAAGACAAATGAATTAAAACAAGCGTCAAGAAAACTAGAAAGGAAGTGGCGCTCCAGCCACCGTGTTGAATATCTCCTAGCCTGGAAGAATAGTGTTAAAGCATATAAGAAGGCCCTCCACAAAGCAAGAGCTGCCTACTACTCCAAATTAATAGAAGAAAATAAAAACAACCCCAGGTTTCTCTTCAGCACTGTAGCCAGGCTGACTGAGAGTCACACCTCCACCGAACCCAGTATTCCTCGATCCCTAAATAGCAATAACTTTATGACCTTCTTTATCCCTCGTGTTGTTCCTGGGTCGGATTGACCCAGAGTGTGTGTGTGTCTGTGTGTGTGTGTGCGTGCGTGCGTGAGTGCGTGCGTGCGTGCGTGTGATCATACGCAAGCCCTGGCCGGTCAGGGTTAGGGTTAGGGTGACCCAAGGATTGTCATTATCCAATTCTCCTGGGGTAATTGAGACCAATGGATTGTCATTCTCGATTGTCATGGGAGGGGTCATTTAGACCCCCAGAGAGGGCGCTGTGGTGCTCTGTGGGGTCATTTAGACCAACACCTCAATCAATCAATCAATCAATCAATCAAATTTTATTTGTATAGCCCATATTCACAAATCACAATTTGTCTCATAGGGCTTTAACATGGTGTGACATCCTCTGCCCTTAACCCTCAACAAGAGTAAGAAAAAACTACTAAAAAACCCTTTTAACAGGGTAAAAAGAAGGTAGAAACCTCAGAGAGAGCCACATGTGAGGGATCCCTCTCCCAAGCCGTCATCGGACACTGCGGGGTCAGACCAAACCAGCGCTCACGCAGCAGGAACCGTCTTCTGTCTCTTGTTTCGGCTAAATTTGATCAAATCAGTTTGCTGTTGTATAGATGTTTGTTTTCTACCGATCCTTTTTGTCACTGCTGGACGCTGAGGTCGTCTCTTTCTCTCTCTCTCTCTCTCTTTTTCCTTCTCTCTCTCTCTGAGTTTTCTACCGCAAATAAACTGTTGCTTTAACAAATTGTAATTTATAGAAGATGTAGGTTTGTAGATGATTTATAAGCAGTTTTTATTTAAAGATATATTAAGAAAAAACGAGAAACGGGACAGAAAACGGGACACCTGATTCCAATTGAAATCAAGGGGGGTACATTAGACCCACATATAAGTCTCAGTGTGCCACTCTCTCACGGACCATGGCACGATGTCACGTCAGGAGCGTTTCACCAGAGAACAGGTTCTCCAACAGCTATTCTCCCAGCAACCATCCTCTGAACCCGAAGAGGACGCGAAAGAGCCAGACCGAGAAGCGGACGGACAAGGAGATGGAGAAGCAGACAGAAAAGCAGACCGAGAAGAAGACAGAGAGGACGGAGACGACGGCGACTGACGACGGCGACGGCGACGGCGACGAAGACAACGGCGGTGACTACGAAGACGACGACGGTGACGAAGACTACGACCCAGTGGGTGATGCCTCTGCAGATTCTTCATCCTTGGAAGAAGAAGAAGAAGGAGGACAAGACCACGGCGACACCACCACCACCACCACCACCGGACTCGCGGAAAGAGAGACCTTCCCTGTCAAGAAACGGGGAAATAACATGGTCCTCGAGGGCGTACGGCCGAGAGGAGGGCCACTGCTCCTCCTCCTCCTCCTCTTCCTCCTCCTCTGCTGCGGCTCAAAGCGGGGTCCCCTGGGGCCCCACGATCCACGCGACGTCCCGCACCGGTGACCTAGCCTCGACGTTCCGCCTGTTCATCATGCCGACGGTAGAGAACATCATCCTGGAGATGACGAATCGGGAGGGTCGTCGAAAATACGGCGACGAATGGAAAGGGATGGACGAGACTGACCTGCGCGCCTACGTAGGGCTGCTGATGTTAGCGGGCGTGTACAGGTCCCGGGGCGACGCCGCCGCCAGCCTTTGGGACGCCGAGAGCGGCCGGGCGATATTTCATGCCCCTAAAACTCTTCCACACGTACTCCAGACTGCTGCGCTTCGACGACCGCGAGCCGAGACGCACGAGACGAGCCACGGACAAATTGGCGGCCGTATAAGAGGTCTGGGACGCGTGGGTGTCGCGGCTACCGCACCTCTACAACCCAGTGACTGTGGACGAGCAACTGTTCCTTTCAGAGGTTAGTCTTTTTAAAAAAAATATTATTATTATGTTATGTTAGTTTTGTTATGTTATGTTATGTTATGTTATGTTATGTTATGTTATGTAGATAGCGGCTGCTAGTCCTCGTCCTCATCTCATCTCCTTTTACTATTTACCTTTACAATTACTTCACCTCCTACGAACTCGCGTGGCAGCTCCTGGAGAGGAAGCTCACCGTGGTCGGCACGGTTCGGAAGAACAAGCCCGAGCTCCCGACCGGGCTGCTCGCGGTCAAGGGAAGAGAGGTGTTCTCATCCAAGTTCGCATTCACGCCCACCGCCACTCTGGTGTCCTACATCCCAAAGAAAAACAGGAATGTGGTGCTCCTGAGCACACGGCACGCCGAGGCCGACATCAGCGACCGCGAGGATGGGAAACCAGTCATCGTCCTGGACTACAACCGCAACAAAGGTGCCGTGGACAACCTAGATAAGGTGATCGGAAAGTACAGCTGCTATCAATGCTGCAAATACCCTTATCTTGCTGATGTTCTCCTTTACACTTGACATCTATCCTGTTCGTGATGCCAATTTGTTATGGACGTTTTCTGGAAGCTGGTGGCAGGAGAACTCAGGCAGAAGCTGATGTCTTATGCAGAAGATTTTAACGTAGACTTGATGCATAAAGGAGACCAGAAGGTGAAACAATATATGAACGCTAACAGAGTAACATGAGCAATTGTCACCCCCAAGTCTGAAGATGTCTTCCACAGCATACCAATATATCTTCCTCTACTTGCGTCACCCATTCTAACCGCACATCCATGAATGGCTAGAATTGCTGTCACTCTCTATGTTCTATGTTACATGTAGGTGTTCGCATCCTATTGGATAGTTAAGCCTAAAGCATGGCTGCCCAATTTGGGGCCCGCGGGCCAGGTTTGGCCTGCCTTCCCTTTGTTTTAGCCTGCCATGGCATTTTAATAGCTTGTGATTATTCCCCTCTTATTTTGAAAGTTAATTATAAAATTGTATATATTATATCTTATTTTGAAAGTACTTTTTTATAGAAATGCGTACATGCTCCGTGTGTGCTTAACATCAGTCAGTTAGGATGGAGAGGTCGAGGCAGTGGCACACAGATAAACAAAAATGGCAAGATTTCTTTTTTTTTACGGAAATAAATTCAACAGCAGTTTGTCTCATTTGTAGCCAGCGAGTGGCTAACATCCGTCGCCACTATGAAACAAAAAATGTCCCTCGTTTTTTCAAAGTACAGCGACGAGGAGCGAAAGGAGAAGACAAGTAGCCTGCTAGCTAAACTTAACTCTCAGCAAGGCGCTTATTTGTTGCAGCCAACATTAGCACAAAAGAATGCAACCTGCGCAAGTTATCTGATATCCACGCTGATTGCAAGGAGTGGAAGAGCGTTTTCATGTGGGCACTTTGTGAAACAGTGTCTGACTGTGGCCGCTGACACTGTGTGCCCTAACCAGGCATGGGCTTTCTCTCAAATCAGCTTGTCCCGGAACACAGTTACCCGCCGAATCGAGGATATGGCGCAAGACATCCGCGAGCAAATCAGGGATGAAGCAACTGGATTTTCTGCCTTTTCCATCGCTTGCATCGAGCACTGACATATCAGATTCTGCAAAGTTGCTGGTGTTTTTACGTGAAGTCAGCGAAGATTTTGAAGTCTCACAAGAGCTGGCTGGCATCGAGACACTTTCAGGTACAACAAAAGGAGCATATATTTTTTGGGTTCTGGAAAAGAACCGTTTGAAGTGGGAGAATCTGGCTGGCGAGATCAGGACGAGATCAGGACGTTACAAGCAAGAAAGGGAGGTAATATTCAAGTGCCCACGGATAAGAAATGGAGTTCCGACCTAGCTTTTTTGGTGGATGTGACAGAGCTGCTCAACGTTTTGAATCTCCAGCTCCAAGGGAAGGACCAGATATCAGTCAGCTGTTTGATCACGTCAGAGCCTTCAAGCAAAAACTACTACTGCTCAGCAGACATCTCTCAGCAGGTGACATGCCTCCTTAAAACATTCAAATGATCACAAAAAGTAACATAGTTTTAAGTAATATTTCTGTATAATATTATTGTGTTTAGTAGGCCTCCAGTCGTGGGGCCTTTTGTATTTCCATTAATCAAGCTTTTAATTATTTATTCAAACAATTTTTTATTTATAGTTTTATAAAAAAGTATTTTTAATGTACTCCTGGCCATTTTCTTCTCCTCAGCTTTTGCATGCTTATGTTTAGATACCCAGTTTCTTACACTGTTCTCTTTTTCTGTTATCTCTACATTCAGGGAATTTGGCCCATTTCCCCAGTCTTAGAGAGATAGGCTTGGTGGAAGAGAATGTACCCAAATACATGGATGTTATCAATAATCTTGTGCAGGAGTTTGACAGGCTCTTTGAAGACTTCAGAGACAATGCAACCGTTTTTGAGCTATTTGCTCATCCCATTTCTGTTGATGTGGACACAGTCAGTGAGGAGCTCAAAATGGAACTTATTGAACTACAGTCTGATTCACAACTTCAAAACAAGATCAGAGCACTTTCCTTACCGGACTTCTACAAATGTGTTCCAGCAGACAGGTATGCAAAGATCCGCAAACAATCACAGGTAATACTGTCCCTCTTTAGAAGTACCTACCTTTGTAAGCAGACTTTCAGTGTGATGAATCTAAACAAGTGTAAGCTGAGAAACTCACTGTCTGACTCTCACCTCCAGGACATCCTCTCTCTCAGTGAATCAGCTTTATCCTAATATTGAAAGACTTTTGATAAACAAAGACAAGCTTCATGTCTCCCACTGATATTGCAAGTGATTGCAAGTGATGACTGTACAAGGCTGTGAAGAATGTAATACAGAAGGTCAATATTATGGGGGGCATTTTGATGATGAGCTCCTTCAATGTTGCTCATGTGTATGTATATATATATATATATATATAGTTAATATCCCAAAAATTGTTATGTAAAGTTAATATCCAATATTGATTTGCAACATTCAATGGTGTCACTGTGACATTTAACTTTGTATTTATTTATTCATTTTGATACATTTTCAAGCTGAAGCCACTCTTGATAGAAGTTGACAACACAGTTGTTTTTTCGTCTTAATTTTCTAAAGCACCTTAAGTTGTATGCACTTTGTCAGAAAGGTGTCTTTCCTTTTAAATATGTTAATGTTCCCAAAAAGAAGAATAAAGGAGTTTTATGTGTATGAGTGTTATGTTTGTAGACTCTTCTCTGCACATTAATAAAATTACTGTTAAACATTATAAAGAGTAGTGTTTTTATTTTAGATCAAAATGTTGATTTTATTGTGACATATACAGTAATGTGTGAGGATGGTCAAAAATTCCTCAACACTTAATACTCTGGTCCCCTTCACTAAAGAATGCTTACATCATAGTGCTAACAGTCCCATGGGAGAACTCGGTTGAGGAGGCCTATGAGTGTAAGAAGCTGCGCTATGCAGAGTCACTCACGTTCACGTTCATTTTTAAAATCGTCATCGTATCAGGCCATCGTGAAATACCAGGAGCGAGAGAAAATGTGTGTGCGCCCAGACATCACACACACACATAGGCCCTGGGGCTCCGCCCCCCACTCACTCACTCAGAGAGACACACGCAGTGAGATCAGAGCTCGTTCACGTGAAGCAGCCGGTCAGTGACTTTGTTGAAGAACAGTGGAAACAGTGAAAACACAGATTGTCTCTGGTCACAGATTCTCAGTGATCAGAGCAGAAGCTGCAGTTGGTTTGTACCGAGCTGGAGTTTGTGTGTCCTCCTCCACTCTGCTCTCACTCTAACTAATAAACACTCATCACTAGTTATCAGGACCTGATCAGTACATGAAGTAACTCAGTGTTTGTTTGTTTCTCTCCAGAGTTTATGAGACTGAATTTAAACATAAAAAATGACGGTGTGACACATTTACATGATCCGACTCTTGTCATAAAAGGTTAATGGTCAGGGTGTAGAAGGCGTATTTTATTCTCAGGTGAGCTGCTACCAAACCTTTAAACTTCCTTTTCTTCAAGGTGGCCAGTTTAGTCATCCCAAACAGGAAGTTCATCAGGACTAGTGTTGCTCTGTTTCTTTTACAATATTTAGGCCCAAAATGAAATAACGGGCCAGAAAAGTTCTCCCTCAGAGCCTACACCCACTGCTGCAGTACTCTAAATAAAACCTCCAGTCGAGGACAAGACACCACTAGGTGTTCCAGAGTCTCCCTGTCGTCACAGAACACACATCCCTCCCCAGTGCTCGGGTCCAGCTGAGCTCTGTGTCTGTTCGTAGCTATAGCTCCATGTATAATCCTCCACTGGAGATCACCCACCCGTTTTTCAACAGGAGGTTTATACAGGACCCTCCACTTGCCTTCAGGGGTGCAGCCGGCAGCAAAAACCTCAGTCCACCTCGTCTCCTTGACTCCAGCCAGAGAGCGAAGGTTCAGCACCTTCACACAGCTGAGATAAAGCTGCTTCTTCCCACAAGAGCTGAAACTACCAAGCACTGGTGTTTTCAAGGAATGAAGCAGTCCACTCTCCTCTCGCCACCCGTCAGCAGCAGGGCTGACGATCAGAATAGGAAAAACGTACTCACAGTCATCATCCCATTGGTCAGCTAGAGCACGATTTTCAGCAAACGTCAGTGGCACAGACAGGGACTGAAACACATCCTCAACAATCCTCTTCAGCACTCTGGAGGACCTCATGCTGGTGATGTCGAGTGTTTCCCAGGATGCCTTGGTGAGATGGCCCTGTTTAATGATGCCAGCCTCAACAAACTTAGTTCTCAGTGTCGAGGAGGAAAATGTGGTGGTTTTCAGGAAAACTCATTGTGGAAGAGCGGCTCCTCTAACAGCCACATCCCCGGTCTGGGGTCAGGAGTTCATTTGACCTCCAGCATCTGCCAGGCGTTAAACACCGAGCTGTAAAAAGGTGTCAGTCCGGTCAGGTCAGCTTCAGATGATCTCATCAAAAATAGATGTTTGTCCAGCCCCAGTCGGCCAGCTTGTCTGAGGAGCAGACGAGCAGGAGCTAACCAGCAGAGACCGCAGCCGTACAGCAACCTCTGCGCTGAAGGCTGCAGTTCAGGAGACGCTGCACATCCTCCACCAGACCTGGAGGTCGCACCAAAACAAGAGACGAGTGCCAAAGAGACGAGTGACCAGATCATTCACTATCAGAACTCTTCCCCTGTATGACAGATAAGGTAGCAACCATTTCCACTTAGACAACTGGGCTTCTACCTTTGCCCTACCCCCCCCCTTTTTTTTTTGTGTTTCTGTTTTTTACTTATTTATTCATTATTTTATTAGGGCCCGAGCACCGACGGTGGGAGGCCCTATTGAAATTGAAAGGATTATTATTATTATTTATCCGACAAAAGAAGGGGCTTTTTGAGGGCTTCAACATGCTCAAAAATATTCTAAAGTTTGCAGTAAATTAGAAAGTGCTGAAAATGTACGTATTCTGGAGTATTTGGAAATGGGCGTGGCAAAATGGCTCAACAGCGCCACCTGGAACCCAGCCCCTAGGTTTCCCCTCGACCGATCTTCACCAAAATCGGAACTAGGTTGTATCGTGACCAGTCATACAAAAAAGTCTCAAGGAGCATTATTCCACATTTTTACTTTGACGAACTTGTCGTAGAGCTTTCATCAGATCAACTTCAAATTGAGATGAGTGTCATCACAACAAGATGGAGATCTAAACTACCTCGAATTTCAACTTTTCGTCACACCGTGTGACCGTGGCGTGGCGTCAAATTTTGATTACACGCCATCAAAACACGAGGTTCTGTATCTCGGACATATTTGGTCCAATCGAGTCCAAACTAGAGATGTAAGACAAGAGTCCCGGCCTGATGACATCTACACAGAAATCGTGACTTAAAATCACAGCGCCCCCTGGTGGCAACAGGAAATGTCTTGTTTTTTGCATGTCTTCCACTTGGATGTATTCCTCCTCATCCACTTACTGCAACCATATCAAACTGTATCAAATGGGTCTCAAGACATTGTTAATGAAGGCATAAGATTACTGTGACTTTTCGTCAAACGCCATAATAGTGGCGTGGCGTCAAAGTTCATCAACTCGCCGTGAAACACGAAATTGCTGTAACGTCAGTGTTCATACTTCAGTCTCCCTCAAACTACATGTGTGTATCAACACCCCCCCCCCCTGAAAATATTCATATGGTTTTAAGGAATGGGCGTGGCAAAATAACTGACTAGCGCCCCCTAAAGGGCAGCCCCGGCACCACGATTGGCCAACATGTACAAAAATCGATGGGGACATGTGTCTTTTCATAACAAACAAATAAGTCTCTTGGATAGATATGCTAGACCAAACAGGAAGCCCGCCATTTTGGCTTTAGTGGCCATTTTGGCCATATTCCACATTTTTACTTTGAAGTACTTGTCCCAGGGCTTTCATCAGATCAACTTCAACTTCTGGGAATGTCATCTCAACAAGATGGAGATATAAACTGACTCGGTATATTTGATTTCATCACACGGTGTGACCGTGGCGTGGCGAAGCATTTTGATGACACGCCATCAAAACATGAGGTTCTGTAATCTCGGACATATTTTGTCCAATCGCGTCCAAACTAGACATGTAAGACAAGAATCCCGGCCTGATGACATCTACACAGAAATCATGGCTTAAATACACAGCGCCACCTGCTGGCTACAGGAAGTGACATGTTTTATACTTTGATGCACTGCTCCTGGCTGCTTAACAATATACAGCTCAAATGAGCTGAGACAAGTCATTGGACCATGGTCAGAATTGTGACATTTCCTCAAACTGTGGCAACATTGCGGTGCGGCGAAGGATCATCCTTAGCCAAAGGACACGATGTTGTCATAACTCCAGTGTGCATAGTCCTATCACTACCAAACTTCTGTCACATGATTAGAGTCCAAGCCTGAACAGCTCTATGTGTCAATATTTCCTCAGTGTCATAGCGCCACCTACTGATTCGCCATGAAACAGGAAGTACTTTGTAAATCCACCCTGCAGTATCCAACCGGCTCCGAACTACTGACCTATGATCACAATCCTGACCTGAACACATCCATATATTAATATTAGTTCAGGGTCATAGCGCCACCTACTGATCAGTGTGAAAATTAAGTTGTTGTAACATTATCCAATTGACACAAAATTGCTCACGCTACATCAGAGCCCCTACTTGAACAGATATATTAGTCTGTAGGTAATAATAGTGATGGCGCCACCTACTGGCAGCAGGAAGTAAGCTATGTTTTACAACTATCATTCGATTTACATAGAATTGTCACAGTGTTATGTGCAATTGATAGCGTGGACCGTAATGAGCAATTAGCAAACAAGGATCAGCATCACGTGGCGGCAGAGGAAGTGCAGCGGTTATCCTTGCCGCAGTAAGCAAAACACATGCAACGCAAAGACGTGCGCTAGACACCAATCGCTCTCTCCACTAACCGCAACATGCTTCAAATTGCCTGTGCTCGGGCCCGTTAGTGCTACAACGTAGCCCTAGTTATTATTATTTCTGTTTTAAGTTATTGATCTGCTGTGCAGTTTGAAGACATCTGGTAAAAAAAAAAAAAGAAAAACGTAGAAACTATGGCTTATTTCTCATTTCTCCCAGTGAGACTCACTGTACCTCTGTTTGTACCATCACTCTGTCTATAAGTATTAACGGTGATTCTCGCTGTAAAATGACATTTCTATGTATCCCTTGTGCCATTTTTTCAATAAAAATATTGAGAAAGAAAAAAAAAAACAACTCCACTCTTTTCCCAGTTAACTCTGGCTGAAGAGGCTCTCTCATATCGGACCAGACTTTCCTTTAATTGCTGGACATCATGTTGATCATGGACAAAAACATTAACATCGTCTGCATATGCCGAGACGACCACAGGAGGGTTGTGAGCCAGCCCCGGCAGAGAGAGACCTCTCAGCCTGCTCCTCAACCTGCACAGAAGAGGCTCGATGGCGATGCTGTAGAGTTGTCCTGAGATGGGGCAGCCCTGCCTGATGCCTCTCGTGACTGGCACAGGACAGCTCAACCCTCCCCCACCTTCACCACACAACTAGCCCCCTTAATCTGTCTGGCACACAGTAAGATTGGTCTGGGTTGATCAACAGTTCAATAGAGGTCTTCAGTCTTTTTGATAAAACTTTAGATAGGATCTTGTAGTCTGTACATAAAAGTGCCACTGGTCTCCATTTCTTTAAAAGGCTTAGATCTCCCTTCTTAGGCAGCAGAGAGAGAACTGCGTGCCTACAGGAAGTAGAAAGTGTCCCTTTTTAAAACACTCCTGGGGCCTTTCCTGACGCCATCTGCAACACAGACGTGGTTAGCTCATCAAAGTGAGTTTAAGGTCTCTTGATCTCCAGGACTCAGCTAAGGAAGTCCCTGCAGAACCTCTGCAGCAGCATCTACATCACATTCATCTGCTCTGAACAGGTCCAAGTACAACTCCACTGCTTGTTTCATCATCTCAGCAGGTTCTGTGGTCAGTATTCAATCTGGTAGCCGCAGAGACACCATTTGTTTTCTTCAAGCCACCGACTTACCAGGTTAAAAGAAGGTGGCCGGAGTATCCATGTCATGGATCTTGGCTCGGACTAAAGCTGGATTCACACCAGACGCGGAAGCGCCGCGCAGCACCAAAGCAAAGCCGGGCGCCTCCTTTCCGCCCCCATGCTACTCAATTGTGCTGTTCACAACGGCTGCGATGTGCTGCGCAGTGCCGGGGCACGCCTCGCGCCAGGCTCCTTAGGCTCTTTGTTGTAAAAAGGAATTTAATTCCTGCCTCTTAGTTTTTAACTGTTCAGTACTTTCCTACCTCTCACCACTGGGTAAGAGAGGGAAACTCGTCTCTCTTATTTTTCCAAAAAGCCCAAAGCAGTTTAAACTTCTCACAGAAAGTAAAATCATGCAATAAAGTTAAAATGTTAAAAAGACTTTGGTTTTACTCTGGAGGATAAAGTAAACTCCAATAAAACTAGATGGTGATCAGTAAAAGCAACAGGGATGATCTGACAATTAAAAACCTGATTAGAAAAGGAGGCAGAAAGATAAAACCTGTCTTACCTGGCTGCACTGATCCTCCCATCTAAAACTTTGACCCAGGTGTACTGTTTGGCTGAAGGATGCTTCAACCTCCACGGAATATATTTTCTTTATGACCTCAGATAAAAGCAAAGATGACTGAAAGTGTGGCTCCTCCCCCGTTCTATCTAAATTAAAATCTGTGCAACTGTTCCAATCTCCACCCAACACAATACAGTCTTCTTGGTCAATGCCACTTAATGTTTCTTTAACAATTTAAAAAAATATTCGCTGCTCAGAGCCTTGATTTGGTGCATAAATATTGATAAAACTGAATTTAAAATCTTTTCAGCTTTTACCATCAGGATTCTGCCTTGTATGATGAGTGATTTTATTCAAATTGGATGTGGTAGAAAATAAAATGGCAACTCCTGCACTTAAATTTGTACCATGGCTGAGGACATGCTGTCCTCCCCACCATAAACCCTAATCTATCTCATTGAGACTGTCACTGTGTGTTTCTTGAAGAAACACGACATCAAGTCTCTTCTGTTGAATTGTTTCTGATAAAAACGGCTCTTTTCTTTGCATCTCTGCCCCCGATTATGTTTAATGATGCCACCCTTAAACCCTGCATAACAAGAGAAGAGAGAGAAAATAGAACAAAGAAAAACACCCAGTGATGTATGAACATCTTTAGATAGTTTCATCTTCTTTACCGTTTGCGTGTTTGATTTATTTAGTCCTTTTCTTACCCAAGTGACTAGTTTCTTTAAGTGTCTCAATTCCACTTTTGCAGTGTGGTTACATTTTACAACATCTGTAAAATAATATTTCACATTAACCGTTTTGCCAAAAGTTTCATCTAGAAAAGTTTAAATCTCCTCCAGAGAATACAGGTCAATGTTCTGAGAAACACTTTCAACAACAGACACACTTTTACAGTCAGATTCCAAGTCCATGTCATCATCATCATCACCATGAAGAACCAGCAGGCCTCTTTCCAGCAGGACCGTCCATCTTTATTCTACCCAGACCATACCACAGAGCTGCCGAACATCGGGCCCCTTACACCCGCAGCCCGGACAACAGAGCCACCGGGCACAGGGCCGTTAACTCCCCCAGCCCCAACTATAGAGCCACGGGGCACCGGGCAGCTAACACCCACAGCCCCGACAACAGAGCCGTCGGGCCCCGGGCCCCTCCACCACCAAACTCCCAGCATGCAGTGCAGAGAGAGCAAGAGCGACAGAATGAGGGAGATTTTTTGAATGAGAGAGATTTTTTTTCTTAATATAACAGTTTCCAAATCATACAGAGATAAAATGTTTTAAAAAGGACTCACAGGAACACTGAGTTAAAAACCAGCTGCCCCTTGACAAGAGAACAAACAGCTTTGGTAAATTGAAATTCCTCTACATTATTCATTAGAGTGTAGAATCTAAAATCTGTTCTGACTCTGGCCTTCACCAAAGAAACAAACATGGGCATCAGTTCTTCACCTGAAACCTCTACCTAGTTTTTCCTGCTTTTGTAGATTGACAGTTTTCCTATTTATCATGTTCAGGTCTGCAGCTGCAGCAGTTTTACCCACCAGCAAAGATCCTGTTACTCCTGTCTTGTTGATTTCTAATCACAGTTCAGGGAACGGATCTCCTTCGTCTGGTGTCTCTGCTCCTGTCCAATAATCCTGCAACATCTCTTTTTCCTCTTTTCTCAGTCATTTAATCTATTGATTTAAAATGTTTCTGGTGTGTCGGCTTGACCTCAGACCCAGTAGAAAAGCCGCTACCTCCGTGTTGTGAAGTCCTGGACCTGATACATCCACCATTTGTTTCAGCTTCAATGTTCCGGCTGAACATAAACGCTGGGTGAGACCAGGTTTGCTGTTGTCCTGAACATCCAGCCGGGCCCCATGGATCAGAGGCTCTTTTAGGAGCCAAAACAGTAAAGCTGCAGGCTCCATTCTGTTCAACTTAAAAAGAGTCCATGCTCTGAACAGTCCCTGATAAAATGGAGGCAGGTCACACAAACGGATAAAATCACAGTTTAATTAAAAATAAAGATGCATCTAAACCCAGACCTGCTACTCCCCTTAAAATCAAGCTTGTAGATGGTTTCCAGACCACGTCATCATTCCCTGTTAGGTATCTTTGTATGTGCTGTAGAAAATTGCTGTTTTGATCCCCAGGTGCACTAACCCCTGCCCCCCTCTTTCTTTGGCAGGTATAGTACACACTGGTATCCAGTGTAATTCGTCTCAGAAGAATTTTAACATAATGGAATGCACTTTCTGTAGCAGACCAGCAGGGAGTTCTATACATTTCAATTTGTGCCAGAGGGTTGATGCTACCAGGCTGTTGATAATAAGAACTCTACCTCTGTATGACATTTAAGGTAAAGCCACTTGGCCAACCTCCCCTTCACCTTCTCCACCACTCCCTCCCAGCTCTTCTTTACCATGTCATCTTCCCCTAAATGAACCCCAAGCTACTTTAGGCCTCCCCTCCTCCAGCTTAGCCCTCCTGGCAGCTGAGGGAGACCTGCAGACCAACTCCCAACTGCTAAGGCCTCGCTTTTTTCCCAGTTCACCTTAGCAGCTGAGATTTTCTGAAAGGTTTCAACAATTTCCCCTAACCAGTTTGCATCTTTTTTTGCATCTTTTTATTTTTATTTTTTTTTAAAACAACAATATTATCTGCATAAGCAGACAAATTAAAATGTGTGTTAAAACCTGGTAAAAAACCTGCCTTCAATAAAAGAATGAATATTGTGTAATATTGGTTCGATAGAAAGTGCATAGAGCATACCGGACATCGAGTAGCCATTTCTTATACCTCGAGTCACTTTAAAAGGTTTACACAAACCACCATTCATTTTCAGTATACTCTCAATGTCTACGTACATTACTTTAATCTTGGCTATAGGTCCGGGGCTGACGCCGAAGCTTTGTAATACTTTCCAAAGGTAATGGTGCTCAACCGGGTCAAATGCCTTTTCCTGGTCCAAAGAAACCAGATCAGCATCGAAGCCCAATGAAGAGATGAGAGTTCCAAAATATCTCAAATCAGGTCCATTGTTGACAAATTGTCAACAATGGACCTGCCGGGCACAGTAGGTTTGGGACCGGTGAATGATCTTGTCCATCACCTTTTCAGCCTGTTAGCCAGGACCTTTGAAAGCAGTTTGTAATCCGCCAGTTCTTTATGTCTTGGAGGTCCCCCTTTTTCGGGAACAGGGTCAGAACTGCAGCAGCTCTGAGGCAGATATAAACACCTCAGTGAAAACCTCTAAGTTGTCCTGTATTAGATCGCAGAGCGTGGATGAATCAGCTCTGCCCGTTTTTCTTCTCCTGACTGAAAAAGTACTTTGAAGGGGAGTCCATCAAAGCAGCCCTCTGAAAACGAGAACGGACAATTGCCCCCCTGTGCCTTGGATCCCAGTAGGCCTGCCAGTGCGGCTTTTGAGGTCTTTAATCCAGCCTCGATTTCCTGTGGACTCTGCAGAACTCTGCAGTTCCACTATTCCCATCTCTAGATACCTCATAGATTTGGTGATAAAACGAGAAACATTAGGAGTGTACTGTTGACAAAGCTGCTTGATCTCCACTTTCTCACAGTCCCACCATAGTTTTAAAGACTTAAAATCGTGTTTGAAGTCTTTAAAACGGCTCCAGAAAAACCTAAAAACAATTTAAAAATTTTCATCACATAGAAGAACTGTGTTAAAATGCCAGTACACACTTTTGGACTTTAAATTTGTCATAAAAACGTTGCAAACAACCAGAGAGTAATCAGTAAAACCAACCAACCAAAGTATGCTGCACTTATTTATTTTTTTATGCAAAGTGTTTAAAACAATAAAACCGGTTTAATCTTGTTGGGAAATTAAATTTCGTCTAGAATGAGTCCCGGTGTATTGTCTTTCATTGCCGTTCATTCTTCTCCACACATCACACAAGTCATTAGCCTCCAGCAGCTGCCTCAATGCACGCTGCGATGCACTGTGGGGCTCCAGATGATTCCTTATTCCTTACAAAGTGATTAGATTCATCAAGCTTCATAGATATGTACAGCTGGGTGTCATCTGCGTAATAATGGAAGTGTACGTGGTGCTTTTCTGATGATGAAGCCTAAAGCGAGCATATATAAGGTGAGAGTATCATTCCAAGGACAGAACCTTGTGGAACTCCATAACTAACTTGTGTGTGCATGGAGGAGTCATTGTTAACATTAACAAATTTAAATCTGTCCGATAAATATGACTTATACCAGCCAAGATTTATTAAATAAACCCCCCAGATAGTCACAGGATGTTACCAGGAAACCTGAAAGGAGGCTGGATTTTCAAAATAAACTACCCCAGATAGTTACAGGATGTTACCAGGAAGTCTTTAATAGAACAACTTTCATAACTGTGTAGCAACATTGTTTGTTTAGCTCAGGTGGTTTTATTTAGCTGTTTTATTGCTCTAAATAGAAACACGTTTTTTTCTCTATTATGAGAAGTGCCTTTTTCTCACTTGAACCCCTAGCCCCCAAAATGTCAGTGCACACCCCTGCTCCACTGTCAGTGCATCGATCACGTAACATTACGCACAAGTGTCACCGCATTATTTATATTTACATGAATCAGACTGATTACCGATTTATTATTGCACTTGACAATAATGACGTCACTGAAAAGATGGCAGAGGGCAGTGAGTTACTGCGCCGATCTTCCCAATCTTTTCTGTGATTTCAACAAATTTTCAGCAAAGCCTTCAAGCATGATCAGGATTATTCAGCTAAGTATTTCAACACACCCACTGCATTTTGAGCAGGAAATGCATATGCAAATGCAAATGATAATTTACAGTAGACAATCCGCAATATACAAAATACCAATATTTTAAGCATTATCACATCACAAATTCCTCCCAATATTATTGAAGAAACAACTGCAGCATCACAGACTGAAGGAGCAGAAATTAGATATGGCTACCGCCCGTTAGATGTTCATTATTACCTCAACATTCAAACAGTATAATGTAAGTGTGCTTTGAAATAACTGAAATTTTTAATCAATTTGCTCAGGAATTATTATTCCACCCATATTATATTTCTTTGAGTACATTATCCAGTGGCCTGGGAGCAATCAAGAGTTGTGCATTAGTACTTCGCATGTGCCCTGACCATGCACTGATCACAAACTGCTGTTCAACAACATTGTGAGGAATGTTGTGATGTCACTTCGGATGAGTAATATCTCAACAAAGACAAAAAATAACTCAAAAACCAAACTTTCTGAAGGTCTCGAGGACATAAACAAAATTTGATAAATGTATTTTTTTGTAATTTAACTTTGACTGATATATTCAGTTATAATTAATGCTGTTTTCCTACAGTTGCATTCATGACAACAGCGACATCTGTGTCTCCAATTTGGGGGCTCTGCGTCTTGAGTCAAGCTTGACTGGGCTTTGAATAAACTTTGCATAGGCTTTGTGCAGCAGCAGTGGTGTGGCTCAGGGTTCTGCAGACCGAGTCCTTAAGGCAGCCTTTATACGCCGCAACTCGATTACTGCAGGCTACATACATTTTTACCACAGGCCAATTACACAGCCCATTCAAACAGGTATGTTTAGAATGGCCAATGCATTAGTTACTTGTAATATTGCACATGATGAAGGTGATGGGTGTCCCACTGAAGGGAAAGTAGTCTCTCTTTTTGTATGTGATACTTTGGTCTGATATGCCATATTACATGGTCCATCTTCTTTTGTTCAGCCCGTTATGACAACAGAAAACTGGTTTTCTATAAAATACTTTATTTTTGTTATTACTACACATACAACTGTTTTATGCACAATAACAGCTTTATATTTGTAGGATGTTTTCAGAAACATAATTTCCAGAGAGACTTATCCCACCATTGACCTCTTTCTCCCTCTCAGCCGGACCTCATCAAGCTTCTTAATGACTGCTGATGACTTCTTAGAAGATGCCGTGTAGCTCTTCAACAGCTTCTGGAACAGAGCCTCTGTGTTGGGGTGGGTACTGAGGAAAGCCTTTTCCAACACATACAAGTCCACCCCCTTATCCTCTGGCAGAGAAGAGATGTAGCTCAAACCGAAGTCAATAAGGACCAGGTCTGACTCTTTGTCTTCCTGGCCGCGCCTCAGAAGCATGTTGGAGGTGGTCAAGTCTCCATGGATGACGTCCTCATCATGCATTTTTGCCAGGATCTGGCCCACTCGCTGAGCCAGCTGCTCAAGTTCATGGTCCTCACAGGAATCTGACTGCTGAGTGAATGCAATGTGGTCACGCACAGTCAAGGAACCCAGGATTTCCTCCAAGAAAATACAGTGGAAGGTGTAGTCCACAAAGTAGACTACAGGGGCAGATATGCCTGAGGGGAAGAGAAGGAAATTGATTATTCAAAAAGTATAGCTTGAAAGCTACAAAAGTTAATAAACTGTAAACTGTGTTTTCAGTTTTTTCCCTTTCTTTTCTTTTCACAGGATATAGCTGGGATTATCCTTTGTGGTGCAACTGTTGACAAATCACATGAAGTCATACTGTAATTATTTAACAAATGACACAGGCGCATAGGGTTCATCTGTGTCAAATCATCACACTTGTTGCACAAATTGCTTGCCTGGAGTAAGGCTGCTCAAAACAGATTTATGACTAGCAAAGTATTTAGGGTGAATTTAGGGGCAGAAGGGGGTCAGCATGCAACTCATTAACCTATGTCCCTCTGCCTCCACATTTCTTAGAGAGGGGCCATAAAATCAACATTCCACTCTGAACTGAAAACCAGCAAATTTTATTTAATGTTTGAAGCAATGTGAGAATCATGTTCACAGTGGCTAACCCTTGATGCCTTTAGCACATTTATCAACCCCTCTCTCACTTCTGATACTGTGGGGTAACCCCACAATTGAATGTTACATTTTTGACAGTTACTGTACCTGGTCAATTTTGGGTTCCACCTCATCAAAGGAGGTCTAATTTTGACATAGTAAGGTGAGCTTACTGTTCAACTGCAAATCAATTCCTTTAGGGGCTAACTACACTAAAGTTACAAACTTCTGGAGTCTGCTGAATGGCGACCCTGACGTTCACCTCCCCAAAAATGTAACTACGCGTCTAGGCAACACAGACTGCAAGGTCAGCTCCAACTCCATCACGATCCATTTAAGGTGTGCCCCTGAATTTTCTGCTTGTGCTCCTAAAATTTTCAGTAAGGCGCTACAATGCTCCTAGTAAAAAAAGTTAGTCTGGAGCTAGGGCTGGGCGATATGGAAAAAAATCTTATCATGATAATTTTTTGAATAATAAAAATCAAATCAGCGCCACTGCACAGAGGCGCATTACTCTGTGCATGAACGCGTTCAATGAACATATGAATGAATCAGTTTACATATGATAAAAGTGAGAGTGAACACCACTCACGTTTTACGTCACTGATGATTATTATATATCATTGTTTTATGAAAATGTATATGAGACAATATATAATACAAGTTGTAAAATTTAGTTTTTATTGTATTACAAAATGTCTGTTAGAGGAGATATGTTAATTGAGCAGTTAAGACTGTTTTTGCTACGGTAGAAGGTGAGCCATATATACTATTTAATATCTACATGTTCCGCAGCTCGCCTTCCCACGGATATCGCCATGTTGCATCGCCATACTGCTACATACTGACAGAGTGCTCAAAAATATGAGGAAATTAGAAATGTTTTAAAAACACACACATAATTACAGTTATCACTGTTATTAACATCGTTGTTGTTACTAATATGATGTTATTTATTGGTCAGTTTGATTGTTGTACAACGTTATGGTCATTGACTTGAACATAAAACTTGTTTTCAATCACATGACTATTATGTTATGTTGCGCAAAATCTGACTTACGTGCTGACTTATCCTTTACATACACCTAACAAGCACACAATAAAGTTCTGATTTGCCGCGGTGGGCAGTAGGGATAAACACTAAAACTCCCAGAAGGGCCAAGGTAAGGTTAGTGTCCATAAAAGCTAACCTAACTTTAAAATCTTTGCGCTGGGGCAGAACTCTTTTTGTCCCGTGTAACGGTGGCTTTTACTTTCAAACTACAGCATAGCCTAAAGGAATATAAATGATCACTGTGTCTTACTGCTTCACACTGCTTCTTTCTTGAATTTGCAGTTGTTTGGTTGTGTTAAGAACAACACTGATGAATGGTAAACACAATGCAACTGACATGGATAGACATTACTCTGGAAGAAAGACTGGGAATTGTGTGGCCACTCTACTTAACATTCAGCGTAGAAGGAATCAACACTGTTTGGCGATTAGAAACATAAAACTATCTCAGTACTAAAAGATATTTTTATGGTAGGACACTGTACATACTGTATTTTCCCGTCAGCGTTAAATTCACTGCCTTATTTTGCAGCAAATTAATGCTCAATTTAAGACAACTTGTGACCTTGATTTGTTGATTTTAATTTAAGACTTTTTAAGGAGCCGCGAGAACCCAGAGAAGGTTCTTATGAAAGGTTTGTAGGACATTTTCTAACAGAAATTACATTGAATGGAGGATAAAACTTATACTCACTAATAATACTACAGAAATACAAGGGAGTGTGCAAAGACATCATCACAGAGGCGGAAACGCTGTCCCACAGACATTCATACAGTGCATCAATTGGCAGAACCTTTTTCAATTAGGGGCAATTCGGGGTTCAGTATCTTGACTAACGACACTTCGGCATGCAGATGGGAAAGACTTGGATCATACCGCTGACCTTCTGGTTAGAGAATGACGACAGAAACGATGATGGCATTATCTCCAGGATGAAAATCTCTGCAAAGAGACAGTTTCAGACCTACGCTGAAGTCTCCAGTTGTCTGCTAAACAGGTAATTTTACCAGATAAATATTAATTTCGGCTTGTTGTTGATATATCAGTTTTACTACTTTGCATCAGAAATACAATGTTTGTATTCAGTCGATTGCTGGTTTAGTAACAGTTATTTTTACGGATAGATCCATATTGTCATCTAATTATGCCCAAGATTGTGCTTGTTGAGACATCCTCAATTTATTTAGTTTAAATATACGGATTGAACTCTGGACGTTGAGACTTTCCTATTTTTTGGTTATTTTTGTTTGCGTTGTTTTATGTGAAGTCAAGTCCAACGTGTTCTTTAGTGTTCTTCTCTTAACTGCTCCTATTTTTTTTAACCTAACAACAATAACAGGTTTACATGTCAAAATATCCATGTTACTTACTATCCCAGTATTCATATAGTTACATTTTGGTGGTGTCTCTGGCATCTTACGGTCAGTGACTGACGTGCACTGTACAGCTAACAATACAGTAACATTACTAAGTCAGTAAACACGAGGCTGCACTATGAACACCACTGTGCGTTGTACTTGTCGTGTTGATTTTATGCAAAGCACATAGAATATAGTTTTTGTTTTATAAACAAAAACCTGCAAGGCCACCGTAGCTATCTTCTCGCACGGAAGTGGAGGGGGTGAAGCGAGGTTCCACACTTTACCTTTAAGTAGGAACCTATACCGTAAAACCTCGAATAGACAAGCATTACATTCAGCAGCCGACATTTGACCGCAGTCTGGTGAGTGCACGGCCCGCATTTCCAAACTAAGGACAGTGGTGTTCATGTTATATAAAAAGTTGTACAAAAGATTGAGGATGCTGTCAAACGTACCTGCCCTCCGGCAACGCAGTATGGAGCGGACCTCCTGCACCGTCCTGCGGTGAGTCAACTTCTCGTCCAGTCCTGGGTGTCTGTAGCGTTTTGCAAACCTTTCTTTCACTATCACAGACCTTCCGAGGAATTGTGCCCGGTACACTCGGGCTTCCGCTCCTTGTTTTAATAACTCTGCTTTTCTGAGTAACTCATGAATCACCCCACTTCTCTCCTTCGCCATGTCGTCGTCTTCTTCTTGTCCTGGTGTTTATTGGCGGTTGGCAAACCAGGTTATAGCTGCATTAGCGCCACCTTCTGGGCTGGAGTGTGGAGCAGCAGATTGGCTGTAAACTAAACTAAAATGAAATGTTTTTTCTCTTAAGACCTGTTTCTCTTGAGTAGTTCATTAGAAGATTATGTATATTCCTTGGTGTTTTTCCTAACACATTTTCTGATGTAATATTTGGCTTTTCGTCTTTTAATCCTGATATTAATTCCCTTCTTTGTTCATTATATTTGTTACACTCTATCAATTCATGAGTGACACTGTGTGTGTTCATGATTGTTTTTTTGCAGTGTTTGCAGAGTCAAGTTGGGTGCTTGTTTATTTGATGACGTCTATCATTTAATCCTGTATGACCAATTCTCAGACCAGTAATGACTTTCTCTCCTCTGCTCCACTCACAAGTGCCTACATGTTTTTAAATTCTGTACAAATGTCTTTCTATGTCATTTAAATCCCAGTATTCTTGCCATATTTTGTGACTGTATTCGTAAAGACATTTTTCAATTTCTGCTTTGCTTAGTGGTACCTGTATGTCGATTGACGATCGCTTTAATGACTATTTTGCCATATATCTGCCTTCTTATTGCTTTCCACTCACTCCCACGTGAGCAGGAACCCAAAGGAAGGATATATTCAACCCTCTCTGATGTAATCCAAGGAGCACATGACAAATTTCATTGACAATATCTTGTCTGAATGAGGATTTGATAAACTTAATACTGGCAATTGCTGACATGCTATCGGATGCAATGACAATCTCAAGGGCATGGCCACTTTCCTCTTCTTGAGCTTTAGCATTCCCTTTCCATCCGAAATTTTAAAAATCTGGATTTATTATGCTCCCAGCACTCCTGTAATACAGCTTTTGTATGGTGTGAATTATTGTGTCCTTGGTGATTCACCCAGTATGCCAACATACACTTGACTCTCTTGATCCTTATAGGCAACTCCCCCATCTCAATTCACATTGCTGCAACTGGTGATGTTTTAAATGCTCCACTAAAGATCCGGAGAGCCTGAGCTTGTTCCACATCTAGGTTTTTTAAGTTGGTTTCTGCAGCAGACATGTAAACTATACACCAATTATTTAGAGCTGCTCTCATAAGAATAAATATTTAACAGTGCCATTCTGCCATTCTGCCCCAATCTTGCCCTGACATACATTGTAATATTATTAATGTTTTTGCATACATTTTTCACTTTATCTATATGTACGCACCAAGTTTTTCATCAAAGTGAACTCCAAGAAATCTAATCAAATCAACCTGTTCCAATAACTGTCGATATAATTTAATTTGTACTGATTTTTAGCGATTAACAAAACATATGACATATGTGATTTTTCTATTGACATTTTTAAACCCCATTTGTTTGACCATTCCTTCACTTTATTAATTTTATTTTTTAATTACTCTAAGTTTCTGCCCCTGACCCAGAGTGCTCCATCGTCTGCATAAAGGGATTTTCCTATGCGTTGCTCAAACTGTTTAAAAAATATAATTAATCATTATGTTAAAGTATATTGGACTACACACACTACCCTGTGGGTTTACATTTTTTACTGAATATTTGTTAGAATATTCTGTGCCCACTCTAACTTTTGTTTTCCCAAATAAGATATTTAACACCCTGTATCCCACATTTTTAAGTTTAATAAGGAGTCCCTCTTTCCGTAGCATATCACACCACAGCAATAACCACTTCTTTATTGGTTTGGGCTTTTTTTTAATTTCTGATTCTAGACATAGAACAGAGTCCATTGTCCCATGCCCTTTTCTAAATCCACTTTCATATCAAGAGACTATGTTATTACTCTATAGATGATGTGTCAACCTCTCCATAACCATCTGTTCCATGGTGTTCCCAACCTGTGACGTTAGCGCTATCGTTCTAAAACTTGATTAGGCATTGGAACTATAACTGATTGCTTACAACTTGTTGGAATTATGACTGTATCCCATATCTTATAAAATAATCTTAACACTACTTTAAGTGTGCTATCATTCATATGATCTAACATCCTGTAACATACTGTATTTCATCTTTACCTGGACAAGTTTAATGTGCATTAGAAATGGCTCTCTTCAATTCAAATATACTGAATTGGTAGATCCAGGTCATCCCCTGTTGCGGCCCTTTTATATGTAACTCCTAGTTTTTGTGCTAGACTATTTTCTCTACAATGTTGCTTTTTCTGATTGCTGTATATCTTAACACATTCTGTTGCTAAAAGTTCTGCCTTTTCTGCATTATTTGTTGCATTTATGGACTGGTACTGGTCAGAACCAGTATTTTTTTTTAAATTGTGCCATTCATTTTCGTTCGACAGTTTTGTTCTCTATCAATTTTATCACAGTATTGCCTCCAGCATGTTCGCTTTGACAATCTATTGCTTGTGCTTTTTTTTGTATTTGATAAATGTATCCATTGTGTGATGAGCCTTTAGTTGTCTAAATGCTTTATTTCTCAATTTAATTGCTTTACTAAAATTTTCATTCCACTAAGGCACACTTCTTTTACTTTTTCCTCCTATACTCTTGGGAAAAGTTTCTTCTGCTGACTGTATGATAGCTTCCATAAATTCTTTTACTACTGTCCTCCACATCTGTTATATTCTCTCCTGCTAGTTTTGCAGAATTTGAATGCATCCGAGTCTGCCTTATCTAATTTTCATCTTAGCATTCTTACTCCTCTATCTTGATGAGTTTCTATTTCTATTTTGGTTAAAAAAGGGTAGTGATCTTTGCCTATTGTCGACTTGTTAAATACATTCCAAGTACTAATACCAGCAATTCTTGTAGATGTAATTGTCAGGTCTATTGCACTTTCTATATTCTGTATACTGTTATATCGCGTTCCCTTTCCATCATTTATACACACTAAGTGGATATCATCCATAAACTCTTCTATAACTGACCCATTTGCGTCTGTATTATTACTTCCCCATAATGTATTGTGTGAATTAATATCTCCACATCATATTACTCTGCCTTGGACCTGTCCACTTGCTGGATTTAATATCTCAGGTGTCAGTCTATTACATAAATTATTATAGTTCACTATCTCTGTTCCTGTCCATAATTTGATTACTATTTATTCTTGTTCTTTACCTATCTCATTTACATTATACTTCATCCCATTCCTCATAAAAGTTGCAACCCCTCCAGCTTTTCCATTTTTGTAATCATTCCTGATTGCTGTTGTAGTGGAAAATTCAACTGACCAGTGTCTAAGGTAGTGGAAATCCCCCTGACCAGGTGTTTAACTGCTGTGATACTGTCTACCTGACAGGATGGAACCCTTATTTGGCGGTGTCTCACTGCTATGACCTTGATAAACAGGGTGCATGCCCTTATTTGGTGATGTTTTCTTCCAACTGCTACAGCGGACGGACAGACACAGATGATCTCATGTCTTTCATTTTTTTTTTTCATATTATGTTTTATGAAACGCCTCTTTGTATAAGTTCTGGCTTTTGTGAACTTGCGGCCAGTTCCATTTTGAGCACCCGTGCTTGTTGTGTAAACTCTGCAGAGCTTACTATTAAAAAGACTCAAAGGCAACTCCAGTCTGAGAATTTCATTATTTCAAATCTCAAGATGAATTTCCATCACACTGTATATCCATAAATAACAAAATCCCATTGTTGCTTCAACCATTCAACCATTATACATATTTTATGTGGTTTGTCTGACAATTTAGACACAACATTTTTAAATTCTTGTACATTGGCAATGAGGCTTCCACTTTGAAGCTAAACTGTCTCTCCTTTTCCTCCTTTTCATTTTTGGCTTTCCTTTTGGAAGCACCACTATTCTATCATTTGTGGTCCATATTTCAGAACTATGCTATTTATATTAATATATTTATAGCATATGCAAATAGTTATTAAATAATAATTGGGCGGCAGTGGCTGAGCGGTATAGCGGTCATCCTCCAAATAGAAGTGTCGTTGGGCAAGATGCTGAACCCCGAATTGCCCCTCATAGAAAAAAAAAGGCTGTTAATAGATGCACTGTATAAATGTGTGTGTGAATGGGTGAATGGTAAACTGTACTGTTAAGCGCTTTGAGTGGTCATCAAGACTACAAATTTACCCTTTACCCTCAAATACTGTTGTTGGAAAATAAAAATCAATACAATTAAGTGATAGTATTTTTTTTGTCTACTTGAAAGGCACTCTTTAGCTGTTAAAAAATAGCCCTTAGGAGGGATTGTTAAAATAGCCTTTAAAAGGGATGTTGTTTTGGAAAAAGATAAAAAGAAATTTGTGAATATTACTGTGGTGTACCAAGCAACAAAACAGGAATCTGTCTGTGGTTTTTCCTATGAAGAAATTTCTTATATACCTGCCTGACACAGAGAGAATTATGTTGCTTGAAATTCAAAAGATAGCTTTATCTTCATTGGCTGAAAAACCAACAAAGGTATCCAATAAGTCAGTGAAATTACTAGGTGGAGACTATGCACACAGGCCACACCCCATGAATGGGGAGGGGAAAAAACCTTAGAGTCCTGCAGTGTTTGGTTAACAGAGCTAACAGCTAATAGAGTTAACAGAGCTAAACACAGCAGAACTGAGAGTTTCTGTTCAGAGGATCATAAAACGTTAAACATTGAAATGCAGTTTAATGTGACAACACAACAAATTTACAGTAAATAAATGAACTGTAAATTTGGAGGTAAAAGTACTTTGAGTTTGGAGTTGCAGACACTCCAGTTCTGTACTGAATTACTTTGATAACAAAAAGTGTATGTAGCTGTTATTGATTACAAAGTGCTTCACATAAACTAAATATAAAACAATAAGAAACAGTTTGCAGATAACTTTTCAGTTTAGTTTCAAACCAATTTCTTTGAATGGAGCAAAAATAAATATAACTAGGGCTACGTTGTAGCACTGACGGGCCCGAGCACCCGCACGTTGAAGCCTGTTGCGGTCGGTGGAGAGAGCGATCAATGACCAAGCGCACGTCTCTGCGTTGCACGCGTTTTGCGCACTGCGGCGAGGACAAACGCTTCACTTCCTGCGTCCGTCGAGCGATGTCGATCCTTGCCTGCTAATTGCTCATTACGATCCACGCCATCAATTGCACAACACACTGTGAACATTTTATGTAAATCGAATGATAGTTGTAAAACAAAGCTTACTTCCTGTTGCCAGTAGGTGGCGCCATCACTATTATTACCTGCAGACTGATATATCTCTTCAAGTAGGGGCTCTGATGTAGCGTGAGCAATTTTGTGTCAATTGGACAATGTTACAACAACTTAATTTTCACACCGATCAGTAGGTGGCGCTATGACCCTGAACTAATATTAATATATGGATGTGTTCAGGTCAAGATTGTGATCATAGGTCAGCAGTTCGGAGCCGGTTGGATAATGCAGAGTGGATTTACAAAGTACTTCCTGTTTCATGGCGAATCAGTAGGTGGCGCTATGACACTGAGGAAATATTGACACGTGGAGCTGTTCAGGCTTGAACTATAATCAAGTGACAGAAGTTTGGCGGTGATAGGACAATGCACACTGGAGTTATGACAACATCGTGTCCTTTGGCGAAGGATGATCCTTCGCCGCACCTCAACGTTTACACGGTTTGAGGAAATGTCACCATTCTGACCATGGTCAAATGAGTTGACTGAGCTCTTTTGAGCTGTTTATTGTAAAGCAGCCAGGAGCAGTGCATCAAAGTATAAAACATGTCACTTCCTGTAGCCAGCAGGTGGCGCTGTGATTTTAAGTCATAATTTCTGTGTAGATGTCATCAGGCCGGGACACTTGTCTTACATGTCTAGTTTGGACTCGATTGGACCATGCATGTCCGAGATACAGAACCTCGTCTTTTGATGGCGTGTAATCAAACTTTGACGCCACGCCACGGTCACACCGTGTGACGAAAAATCGATCTTTGAGTTAGTTTTGATCTCCGTCTTGTTGTGATGACACTCATCTCAATTTGAAGTTGATCAGATAAAAGCCCTGGGACAAGTATATCAAAGTATAAATGTGGAATATGGCCAAAATGGCCACTAAAGTCAAAATGGCGGGCTTCCTGTTTGGTCGAGCATATCTATCCAAGAGACTTATTTGTTTGTTATGAAAAGACACATGTCCCTGTCGATTTTTGTACATGTCGGCCAATCGTAGTGCCGGGGCTGCACTGTAGGGGGCGCTAGTCAGTTATTATGCCACGCCCATTTCTTAAAACCATCTGAATGTCTGCAGGGGGGGGCTGTTGCTACACAAATGTAGTTTGAGGGAGTTTGAACCTCCAACACCGAAGTTATAGTAATTTCGTGTGTCCTGGCGAGTTGATGAACTTTGACCCCACGCCACTATTATGGCGTTTGACGAAAAGTTACAGTAATCTTATGCCTTCATTATCAATGTCTTGAGACCCATTTGACACAGGTTTGACGTGGCTGCGGGCAGTGGGTGAGGAGGAATACCTCCACGTGTAAGACGTTCCAAAAACAAGACATTTCCTATTGCCACCAGGGGGCGCTGTGATTTTAAGTCATGATTTCTGTGTAGATGTCATCAGGCCGGGACTCTTGTCTTACGTGTCTAGTTTGGACTCGATTGGACCATGTATGTCCGAGATACAGAACCTCGTGTTTTGATGGTGTGTAATCAAACTTTGAGGCCACGCCACGGTCACACCGTGTGACGAAAAATCGATCTTTGAGTTAGTTTTGATCTCCGTCTTGTTGTGATGACACTCATCTCAATTAGAAGTTGATCAGATAAAAGCCCTGGGACAAGTACATCAAAGTAAAAATGTGGAATATGGCCAAAATGGCCACTAAAACCAAAATGGCGGACTTCCTGTTGCGTTTTTCATAATGCTCCTTGAGACTTTTTTTCATGATTGGTCACGATACACCTGGGCTACGATTTTTGTGAAGATCGGTCAAAGGGAAACCTAGGGGCTGTGTTCCAGGGGGCGCTGTTGAGCCATTTTGCCACGCCCATTTCAAATTACTCCAGAATACGTAAATTTTCACCACTTTCTAATTTTGTGCAAAGTTTGGTAAGAAGTTCAGCATGTTAAAGCCCTCAAAAAGCCAATTCACTTTAGTCACAATAATCCTTTCAATTTCAATAGGGCCTCTCACCATTCGGTGCTCGGGCCCTAACTAGGGCTGCAAGCAGCACTTGCGGGCCCTCGCATTTGTGCACGTCGTAGTCAGCTGTCACCGTGGGGCAACGAGTGGACACGGATTGGGCGAAACGGCTTAGTGTTGTGTGCGTTTTGTGCACTGTGGGAAGTAGAACTGCGAGTATAAAACAAGTCACATCCTGTCGCCAGCTGGTGGCGCTCTTGAAGGAGTTCCTTCATATACATGTGTAAATGGTCAAAAGTGACCACTTTATTCAAAATGGCTTCCTGTTTGTTCTAGCATATCGATCAAAGAGGGTTTTTTGTTCGTAATGTAATGACACATGTCCCTATCGATTTATGTACATGCCGGTCAATCTTGGTGCTGGGGCTGCACTTTAGGGGGCGCTATTCACTTATCTGGCCACGCCCATTCCTTACAACCATATGAATGTCTTCAAGCGGGGGCTGTTGTTACACAAATAAAGTTTGAGGGAGATTTAACACAGTACACTGAAGTTACAGTAATTTGGTGTGTCCTGGCAAGACTTTCCATATACACAAAGTTTGACATGGTTGCAGTCAATGAACAAGGTGGAGTACACCAAAGTGTAAAACAAGACACTTCCTGTTGCCACCAGGTGGCGCTGTGATTTTGAGTCATGATTTCTTTGTAGATGTCATCAGGCCGGGACTCTTGTCATACATCTCCAGTTTGGAGTAGATTGGACTTTGTATGTCCTAGATATGTCTGAGATACAACAACATTGTGTTTGGATGTCAAGACATCAAAATTTGATGTCAAGCTTTTAACAAATTTGAATCTCTGTGTTGTTAAGATGACACTCACTGAATTTGAAGTTGATCTGATGAAAGCTCTAGTAGGAGTACAATTTCTTGGCAGGTGTTAAAAAGCCCCAAGTCAAGCAGGCAGGGCCTCAACCCGCAGAGGCCCGGGTTCGATTCCAACCCGCGGCCATGTATGCATATCCTCCCCCACTTTCTCTCTATCCCCCTTTCACAAGCTTACTCTGTCCTATCCATTAAAGGTGATAAAAAGCCCCCCAAAAGAAACATCAAAACAAGCAAAAATCGAGCAAAATGTCATTTTCAATCCAAAATGGCATATTTCCTGTTGGGTGTGGCAAAAAGTGACAGGAAGCTTTTTTGTGCTTCTGGACATGATACACATGTGTACCAATTTTCTTTACTCTAGGTGAGAGGAAGGATTAGGAAGACCCTCAGATAATAGTAAATGGTTAAAAAAATATTCGGGACAGTGCTGGGACGAGGGTGAAAAAATTAGAGCCCTGCTAAGCTCCAAACAGACAACAAGCCCTCTCACTACACGAAAAGCCGAATTTTCGCCACTGCAAACGCCTGCAAACTCGCCTAATTCCTGGCAGTTAGTGCCCGTTTACAGGATGCGAAATTCCGCATTCGCCCGTGACACAAACGGGCAGAAACATAACCCCGGTAGAGCAATGGTGGGGCTGGGGAGGGGGGAGTGCCGCCTGGGAGTCGCTTAGCGAAGGTGTGATCTAATTAGCATATGAATCGCAGCAAAATCGCCTGTGAGAACTTATCTCACTTCACCATTGGATGAAACCACAGACCTTTGAAACGAAAACTCAATTGTGATTGGCTGGTAGATTTGTTGCTATTGGTCACCCTGGGTCATTATAATACACACGTGGGTAAACCCCTCCCACACAATATTGATAATAATAATAATAATGAATATATAGTTATTACTAATAATTTATATATTAATATGAATTATTAGTAAGCCTTTACCAAAAGCACTGCAGTTACGAAGACTATACATTTATTCATGTGATGCTTGATGTTATATGTTGAACATATTGTAGAGGAAAAAAAACATTTACAAAGTATATGTTGAGTCAAAGCTTTATTTACATACAGCACAAATATTGTAAAAACACAACTGGCCTAGCCAGTGAAAAACTAGTCAGGTGATGCTTGAAATGTGTCTTTGCCGTCTCTGGGTCATAAGTTCTTGGTTGCACTCTGTCCGAATCTGCTCCAGTCTGTAGACGTCTATGGTGTGTAGCTGTGAGATTCAGTGAAGCTTCTAGTCTTATTGGAAGTGTGGCACACAGGTCGGTGAGATCCTGGCTGTGGAAGGATGGATCAATCAATCAATCAAATTGTATTTGTATAGCCCATATTCACAAATCACAATTTGTCTCATAGGGCTTTAACAAGGTGTGACATCCTCTGCCCTTAACCCTCAACAAGAGTAAGGAAAACCTACTAAAAAAACCTTTTAACAGGGTAAATAGAACGTAGAAACCTCAGAGAGAGCCACATGTGAGGGATCCCTCTCCCAGGACGGACAGAAGTGCAATAGATGTCAAGAGTAAAGGAGAACATCAGAAAGATAAGGGTTTTAGGTTTTAGCAGCATTGACAAGGGTAAACATTTTGAAGCATAACTGAAGGTCAATGAATTGATGGATTATTGTCAGTAATGGTTCAGTATCTGAGGAGAAATACTATATATCAAGCAGTCCTGCTGCAATCATAGTCCACGGTCAGCAGCCACCACGATCATGATCCACCATCAAGATCGGATGCCACTATAGTCCACAGTCATTGTCCACTGCCACCATTCGGATCCATCATCAGCTGCCACCTCGATCGTGGTCCACCACCATTATCAGATGCCAGCACGATACAGAATCCGCCATACTGGATCCACCATTACGATCTCTGATACGCGATCCACAGATCATAATCCACGATGTGGCCACAGCCGCGGCCCTGGATCTGCGGACGATAAGGCAAAGGGACTCCGGGGGAAGAAGTCAAGTCAGTAACATGTATTGATGAGATATGAATTTCTTTGATGTGATAACGATTGAGAAGAGGAAGGAGAAGCAGGAAAGAGAAGCTCCGAGTGTCATGTGTCCCCCGACCTTCTAGACCTATAGCAGCATAACTAAGAGCAGGTCTAAGACAAGCCTGTACCAGCTCTAACTATAAGCTTTATCAAAAAGGAAGGTTTTAAGCCTACTCTTAAACGTACAAGTAAGGGACGACAAGTAAGCCTGAATTCTGGGAGCGCAGTGCTCTAGTGCAGTGGTTCTCAACCTTTTTTCAGTGATGTACCCCCTTTGAAAAAAAATTTCAGCCGAGTACCCCCTAACCAGCACAAAGCATTTTTGGTGGAAAGAAAGATGTAATACACAGTGCTGTGCCATTAGTGTCTGATTTATTAAACGTTGTAACTAGACACTTTCAAATTTAAAACTCCATCAATGTCCATAACATTGCTCATTTGTAGTGGTCACTCTTGAACTATTTGGAAATAAAAAGATATAAAAATAACTAAAGACTTATTAAAAAAGAAATAATTATCCCAATTATAAATAAAGATTTGTGCACATAAAAATAATTATCAACTTAAAGTGACCTCTTTTGGTATCATAATAAAGATATGTTCTCAAACTGAACTCATGAACTTAATTATAGATAAACACTTCTTCACAAAAATAAATCATTAACTTAATTTTAAATAAAAGATTAGCTCAAAATAAAAAATTTAAATATTTATCATCTTAAAATATATTCTTTGAGGATCGAAAAGAATACTGATATTAAATTTACAAACTGTCAACACAGAATTTCTTTAAGTAAGTTTGTAGGAATGGGATCTAAGATACAAGTTGTGGGTTTAGAAGATGAGATTATTTTGGTCAGCTGATCAAGGGTGATCAGAGAGAAGCTGTCTAAATAATTGGTAAGATTCTCAGCTGTTTCTGAGATTTCTGTTCTTGGTAGGGTATTAGTGCCAACTGAGGGCAGGAGATGGTTGATTTTATTTCTAATAGTTAGAATTTCATCATTAAAGAAGTTCATAAAGATATTGCTATTCAGGGATCGAGGAATACTGGGTTCGGTGGAGGTGTGACTCTCTGTCAGCCTAGCTACAGTGCTGAAGAGAAACCTGGCGTAGTTTTATTTTCTTCTATTAGTGTGGAGTAGTAGGCAGCTCTTGCTTTGTGGAGGGCCTTCTTATATGCTTTAACACTATTCTTCCAGTCTAGGAGATATTCAACACGGTTGCTGGAGCGCCACTTCCTTTCTAGTTTTCTTGATACTTGTTTTAACTCATGTGTCTTGGAATTATACCACGGAGCTAATTTACTATGTTTTACATGTTTCTTTTTTAGAGGCGCTATTGAGTCTAATGTTAATCAGAATGACTTTACAGAGCTATCGACGAGATGGTCAATCTCAGTGGAGCTAGGGTTTTTAAAGAATTTGTTGGTTGTATCGACGGATAATACGGGTTTAATTGTGATCGGAATTATTTCCTTAAATTTAGCTACAGCACTATCAGGTAGACATCTAGAAAATGAGTTTTTTATTAGTGGCATGTATTCTGATCATGAAAAATCGAAGGTTATTAAATGATGGTCTGATAGGATTGGATTGCGCGGAAGTACTGTTAGATTTTCAATTTTGACACCGTATGATAATACAAGGTCAAGTGTGTGGTTTCAACAACGAGTAGGTTGGTGTACACACTGACTGAAACCTATTGAGTCTAGTACTGAAATAAATGCCTCCTCGACCGAATTCTCTGGGAACGTGTGAATTTACATGACTGGGGGAGTAGATTCATTTAGACTGACATATTCATCAGGATGCAGCCACGTCTCAGTGAGGGACAATAAATCTATTTTTTGATCTGAGACTAGTTCATTAACTAAAATAGCCTGTGATGATAATGATCTCATGTTTAAAAGACCACATTTAAAAGTCTTTGTTTCCTGAGTTGTTGCAGAGGTTGTGTTAATTTGTATTAGATTTTTGTGCAGAATTCTCCCTCTGTTATTGTTTGATTTAAATAATTTAGTGGGATGGTGGACAGACACAATCTCTATGGGGTTGTGGTTGTGCGACTGATCCAGAGGGAGCGCAGAGAAGTGTTTAGCACTGCAGCTCTGCTTCCTGGTCCCAACTCTGGGTTGTCATTTTATAAACTGAGTAATATTCCTAGATAAGAGAGATGCTCCATCCCAAGTGGGATGAATGCCATCTCTCCTAACAAGACCAGGTTTCCTCCAAAAAGTTTGCCAATTATCTACAAAGCCCACACCATTTACAGGACACCACCTCTACAGCCAGCGGTTAAAAGACAACATGCTGCTAAACATGTCATCACCTGTTGTGTTAGAGAGAGGTCCAGAGAAAATATCCCACTTTTGCTGAGCAAAACATCCCTAAAAAGGGCTGGAACAGTTTTGGACATGAAAAATGACAGCGTTGTGATGTTTAAGCAGCCTGTACCTCTTGAGTTCACCAGTTCAGCCCACTACTGTGTGGACATCAGAGACAATGACACTGAGAAAGGTCAAATTGAAGAGGATGTCACAGAAAACATGTTCACAGATGAGAAACACAAAGTTCTCCTGAAACTTCACAAGCAGTTTGGCCACGCATCCGTAGATCGGCTACAGAGGCTCATCCAAAGCTCTGGAAATATATTTAACTACCATTTTGCAACAAATAGTACACTGCTGTGACATATGCCGAAGGTACAGCAAGACCAAGCCAAAGCCTGCTGTGGGGTTTACCTCTTACTTCGGAGTATAATGAGACAGTAGCAGTGGACCTGCATGAGTTGGAACCTGGTGTGTGGTACCTCCATATCATCGACCACTTCACACCTTTCAGCGCAGGAAACTTTGAAAAAACAAAGAAAGGCCACTGAAATTATCAACTCCTTCATTCACACGTGGATAATTGTCCATGGTCCCCCACGACAACTATACGGTGACAATGGTGGAGAATTCAACAATGAGGAGATCAGAGACACGGCAGAAAAATATTGAGACCAAAACAACAGCAGGATACAGTCTCTGGAGCAACGGCCTACTGGAGAGACACAATCAGACACTCACAGAAGTCATCCAGAAGGTGAAACGGGAAAATGGATGTGACTGGCACACTGCCCTAGACTGGGCCCTTATGGCTAAGAACAATATGCTCAATGTTCATGGCTAGAGCCCACATCAACTTGTATTGGGCAGAATCCTAACCCCCCTTCTGTATTAGTTGATAAGCTACCTGCTCTAGAGGGCACCACTATAACTGCTAGGGTAGGAGAACACATATCATTATTACATGCTTCCAGGAAGGCATCACAGAAGCCGAATGTTCAGAGAGGATAAGGAGGGCACTGCACAAGCAACTTAGACCCACAGATGATAAGTATGAGACAGGGGAAAAAGTATACTACAAACAGGCAGATTGCACAAAGTGGAAGGGACCAGGGGTGGTTATTGGTCAGGATGGAGTTGTAGTATTTGTAAGACATGGGGGAATTCTTGTTAGAGTACATCACTCTAGACTTTGTAAGGTGAACACACAGGATGAGGATAAGCAAATTGTACAAGATAATCTTTACAGAAAAGCAGAAAATGAGAAGACTATTTCAAACAATGCAGCAGATAGTTCAGATAGTGAACAGAATACAGGCACAGACAACACCAGTGACAGATAAGTGTTGCATTCATCCATTACACAGGCAAATGTGACACGAGCTGAGACAGAGCTAAATGTATGTGCTAACCCTATTTCTTCTACAGGTATAAAGCGAATGTAACGTGAGGGAAAGCGGAGCCACCTGGGGCAACGCCACCTGGGGAATTTCACCTCCAGGAAATAACTAAACTCTTTTGTGTGCAACAGCACAGGTTCGTTGATATCACGGGGCAAGAGACGTGTTTTACTCGTAGAAAATAACTTTTATTTAAATCAAATGCATAAATCAACAAAAAGCTAAATCAAACAAACAATCAACAGAACACAAATTAACATATGAAACTAAACACATTAGACCAGAGAAAACGGACAGGGCTGGGACTTACCACGGCGATCAAAACCAAAGGAAAAAGGGAAGGATTAATAAACTAACCACCCGTGACACTGCAAACCAACAAAACGTGTCCTGAAGAAAACGCCACCACCAGGGATCGGGTCGCCGCCTCAGGCCCACAGCACCTGTCCAACAATAAAAAGATAATTAAAACATTTCACAGTGTTAAATCAACTGCTGGTAAAAACAAACATACAAAACAACAAAATAAACAGAATCCAAACCAATATAAACAATTTAAATGGGATTAGAATATTAATAACGGTCAGGCGTCCCTCTGAGGTGGTCACTCCATGCTTCCACTCAAATGAGCATAGAGAGCCACAGTGAAAAAGAGAGAGAACACGTCCTTAAAAGCCAGAACAGCAGGGCCGTCCGAAGCGTGGTGGCCAATGACGGCTGACGAAGGACCAGGGCCTCTAGAAAGGCGAATAAACAAATTTAGTAAATAAAATGACAAATACACAATTTCGGAAGTAATGGACCATATGTACCACCTTGTCAAGCCAAAGTACAGCCACACAGCAACCCAGAGGGTGAGAGTCTCCACGGCCGTAGCTGAATCAAGCTGTAGCACAACATAGACAACAATCATCAGCTGGGATAAATAGGCCAGAGAGATAGGCAGACAATGTTACCCACCAAGCAGACCTGCAACTGCGCCCCGAAGGTCCCTGGCAGGGCAATCCCACGCCAGCGGTCAGCCGCACTACAACAAGTAGGGCATGTGTCACCGATACGCACACAATGGCCATGAATGGCAGAGCGCATTAACTGTGTATAGGGGATGTCCGAGTGGTGCGCTGGCTGTTGCGCCAAACGCCAACTCTGCCACGGGAACGAGACGACTTCGTCCACGCCAAACAAAAGACTCCTCCACAGGAGACGAGTGGAAACAGAAGGAGGGAGAGCCATGCACAGCCGCTTCCTTAAATATGGGGGCACATGATGTCGCCTAGCAACCAGCGCGCCATTAAAGCAGGTAAAGCGCCCCACAGCTGCAGGGAGTGAGCGCGCCTCCGGCTACACTAAGAAGAGGTCATAGTGTAACATTTGTAAACAGAGATGATGGTCTTCAACATAAAGCCAGAGTTTTAGGCAGAGCAGGCAAGGTCACAGGAAAGAACAAAAACTGGTATAACCTGCAACATCTTGAACCTGATGGCAGTGATGGGCAAAAGGAATCTGTTGACATGTCACACATTGATAGTCTTAACATTGAACCAGAAAACATAGATGCTGATGTACTTATAACTAAAGACATCTCATTTAATGAAGCCAAACTGGAAGAAATAAAGAACTGGCAAAATAATGATGTTTTTGAGGAAGTTGAAGATGAAGGTCAAAAATGTGTCTCCACCAGATGGGTCTGTAGTCTCAAAGAAACCTCCAAAGGTATTGTGTCTAAAGCACGACTTGTAGCCAGAGGTTTTGAAGAGGCTAATATTCATGAGTTACAGAACGATTCTCCAACCTGTGCTTCAGAATCACTTAGACTACTGTTAGCAGTAATCTGTCAAAATCAGTGGAAAATCCAATGGACAGCAAATCAGAATTTTTGCAAGTGGGAGTACTTGCATGTCATGTTGATGATTTTCTTTGGGCAGGCTCACAGAACTTTTCATCAGATGTGATTCCTCTACTGAAGTCTGCTTTCAATGTTGGATGTGAGGAGCATGAACATTTCTGCTATGTAGGGATGAATTTTGCGGCTGGTGATGGTGTAATTCAGGTACATCAGCACAGTTACATTGATCATCTACAACCGCTCCATTTGCCAGCAGCACGTGCCATCCAAAGGGATGCCCCCCTTAATGAAACTGAAAAGGAACAGCTGAGGTAAAAAAATAGGGCAGATACTGTGGGTTGCTAAGCAGACCAAACCAGATGTCATGTTTGACACCTGTAGTTTGGCATCTGATATAAAAAATGCCACGGTACAGTCTCTCCATGATGTGAATAAAGTTGTCGGTAAGCTTAAGGCGGAAAAGGTGACTCTTAAGTTTCAGCATTTGGGTGACAGTAATGCTCTGAACCTAATTGTCTTCAGTGATGCTTCCCTTGGTAACCTTTCAGATGGAGGTACACGGGGGGGACTTAAATTACCCTATTGGGAGAAAGAGGGACGTTTTCCCCTCTCTGTTGCCAATCTAAGAGAATCAGACGTGTGCTGGGGAGCACTCTTGCAGGAGAAACACTTGCTATGTCAGATGGAATAGACAATGCTATCTTCCTGGTAACGCTGTTTTCAGAGCTCACCACTGGAAATACTGGACTGAATGCTCTTCCGTTAATCTGTGTGACTGATAATCATTCCCTGTTTGATGCACTAAAGTCAACAAAACAAGTTGCAGAGAAGAGACTCAGGTTGGAAATAAGCAGTATTAAGACGCTCATACAAAGCAAAAGAATCAAAGAGGTTCTCTTGTCAGATACAAAAGCTCAACTCGCTGACTGTCTTACCAAAAAGGGAGCTTAGGCTCTGATGTTCTTGAAAGCACTAAGTGAGGGATTGTGTAAGTTTGTGTAAAAAATAAACAATCATTTTAAATTCAGTCACAATGGAATTTGTATGAATCACTTAAGTTCTCAACAACTAATCCTAAAGTTTGATTTACACTCATCATTTAAAATACAACAATTTATATATAATCCTTTTAAACCCTGTAGTTGCACTGTGCTGTCAAAAAAAAGATACTAATTCTACAGTTATCTTCCCTAACTTTCAGAAAATTGAGTATCAAATTTTGTTTTGCGTTGTTTTCGCCTTTCAAGTTTTGTTTACTGTTTTATCCATCACCTTAACACAGACATTGTCAGCTTGAGTGGCATTGATGTTTGCAATGAGACCTGTCTTGCAGTGTTACTGCACAGGAGCATTTATTTCTACAGATAAATACAATGAGCTAATGCTTGTTTGGATACAAAGCACTTGTTGAAATATGAGCAAATTCTATTGGTCCACAATGGTGCACCTTGCCAATTCAACAGTCAAAGTAATTTGTACAGAGCAAGTGACACACATCCACATGTTGCTGTGGTTGTGACATGTGTTAAAACCCATTAAAGAGATGGTGGCTACATGCCAGCCAAAGAGAGAAGCTGTATGAAGCTTCTGCAAGGCTTTTAGCTAAGATCCCTAAATAATGCATCTTAATGTTGAATTTTCTCACCTCACAGCTTTTTATGCTACAACACACCTCATCCAATTACATACAGTGCATCTGGAAAGTATTCACAGCGCTTCACTTTTTCCACATTTTGTTATGTTACAGCCTTATTCCAAAATGGATAAAATATTTTTTTTCCCTCAAAATTCTACACACAATACCCCATAATGATAACGTGGAAAAAGGTTTTTTGAAACTTTTGCAAATTTATTAAAAATACAAAACGAAAAAATCACATGTACATAAGTATTCACAGCCTTTGCCATGACACTAAAAATTTAGCTCAGGTGCATCCTGTATCCACTGATCATCCTTGAGATGTTTCTACAACTTGATTGGAGTCCACCTGTGTTAAATTCAGTTGGTTGGACAGGATTTGGAAAGGCACACACCTGTCTATATAAGGTCCCACAGTTGACAGTGCATGTCAGAGCACAAACCAAGCCATGAAGTCCAAGGAATTGTCTTTAGACCTCCGAGACAGGATTGTATCGAGGCACAGATCTGGGGAAGGGTACAGAAAAAGTTCTGCAGCATTGAAGGTCCCAATGAGCACAGTGGCCTCCATCATCCGTCAATGGAAGAAGTTTGGAACCACCAGGACTCTTCCTAGAGCTGGCCGCCCGGCGAAACTGAGCGATCGGGGAGAAGGGCCTTAGTCAGGGAGGTGACCATGAACCCGATGGTCACTCTGACAGAGCTCCAGCGTTGCACTGTGAAGAGAGGAGAACCTTCCAGAAGGACAACCATCTCTGCAGCACTCCACCAATCAGGCCTGTATGGTAGAGTGGCCAGACGGAAGCCACTCCTCAGTAAAAGGCACATGACAGCCCGCCTGGAGTTTGCCAAAAGGCACCTGAAGGACTCTCAGAGCATGAGAAACAAAATTCTCTGGTCTGATGAAACAAAGATCGAACTCTTTGGCCTGAATGCCAAGCATCATGTCTGGAGGAAACCAGGCACCGCTCATCACCTGGCCAATACCATCCCTACAGTGAAGCATGGTGGTGGCAGCATCATGCTGTGGGGATGTTTTTCAGCGGCAGGAACTGGGAGACTAGGATCGAGGGAAAGATGAATGCAGCAATGTACAGAGACATCCTTGATGAAAACCTGCTCCAGAGCGCTCTGGACCTCCCTGAGTCTCTCCCTCCTCTTGGGAACTGAACAATTACACGAGAGACAGGCTTAGGGATAACAGAGCAGGATGGTTTCCCACATCTATGTCACACTAATGGCCCATATGAAAATTCCGTAATTGGACACCAAAAAGAGAAGACTCTTTTTGGTGTCCAATTACGGAACGATTTTGCATTTTATGGGACAGTTGGGAACACTTATATATGTTGATAGAACTACAAACACTGTAAGCTAACTTGCAATACACACATAAACAGATGTAATGAGGAGTATAAAGTTAATTTCATGCACGTAATCACGGAGTAAAATGCGAGAAGCCATTGAGTTACATTTAATGTGTTCAACAAGTTTGGGGCAAGCATTAACGTAAGCTTCAGCAGCTAGCTAGCTAGCAAGTTCGTCCAAGCAAAAATATACAAATTCAAATATATAAACAGGAAATCCCTCAACGCGTAACATAATGTATAGGTTGAGAAATAAAGTGACACTTTTACCTGCGTCACGATGAAGTCCAAGTCAACACCCAGTGATTGAACATCAAAAAATGTCACCGCCAAAGAGTGTCGCTAAACACAAGCTGTAGTCAAAATGAGGAAATAAACTCAGAAAATCTAACCATTTCACACTTTTTCTCTAACTCCAGATTATTCAACTCTGAAAAGAAAAGGCTCAGGCATATCACAAATGCAAATATTTTTGTCTGTGCACAGAATGTTACAAAAGCCAAGACTTGAAATCCCTGCACTGTCCAGTAAATGGTTTGAATGGTTTGTATTTATATAGTGCTTTTCTAGTCTTGATGACCACTCAAAGCGCTTTACATTACAGTTTGCCATTCACCCATTCCCTCTCTCTTTTTTCTCTTTCTACTCAATTCTCCTAGAGGAGAGGTGTAGCTCTCCAGCTCACCCAGCCAGGGAAACTTACTCCCTATCCAAGCTCTACCAACCTTCAAGCAGGCATGCCTGGAGCAGACTGCTGAAACCTTCCAAAAGGCAGCGACGCGAGAGCCTGCCTAAGAACTTCAGCACAAAAGCTGCATCGCACAGCAGAACCACAGCAACAGACCAGCAAGACGACTTCACTGGACTTAAAACAGCACATCAACCTTTTTCCCCTTTTCATGGACGGGTAACACAACTGGGCTTAATAATTACACTAGGCTAAGCAAAGACTGTTAAATTCTATTCATGTGATGTTTATAAGTTTGATTTGTGTTGTGATATTTGTTAATAAGTTATTTGAAAGTTAATGTTAGTTATGTATGCTCTTCACGGTCTTTCTTTGCATGCAACTAACCACTTTCTCTAACCTTCTACCAACAACTCACACACACACATCTCCCCAAACTTAACACATACAGTACATGTGATCTCAGCCACGTGGTGTAAACACTCCAGGGGTCTTTTGTCTTCATCGTGGCCAGTCGCCATTTTGAAAGCACACTCACTCACACTCACATACACATCTGTATATAGTAAGTACACCTTTAGTAGTTTGTGTTTTTATACTTTTATTATCTTCATAATAAATGTTTTTCTTTAACAAATGTTGTCTTCATTAATGTTGCATGAGTGTGAATTTTGCCAACCTCTACACTGTCAAGAACTCCATATCCTTCAACTTTGCTAACTAACTATATGGTAATTTTGGTTATAGTTATTAATTTAATTATGAATCAGAGTTCCAAATTTGTAGTTAGTACTTTCATGAGAATAAAACGATAAATTGTCTATCTTTTCCCTTCCTTTGAAGGGTGGTGCCCCGAGGTAACTTTAATCTATTAAAGTTATTATTTAATATTAATATTTCTAATATCAATATTCAATATTTTTTCTGATATCCACATTTATTGAATGCCCAAAGGCACACCATTTAATGGTGTCACGCTTAAGGGGATCAAATGCACAACATAACATATATTGTTGCCGCTTTTGTCTGGCTGAAAAAGAGGTCTTTCAGACACAATTTAATGAAGATTCCCTCAAGATAATTATGCACACTCAAGCACATCATGTAGAACACTGCCAAAAAAAGGAAACAAATCCCAGTCTTCCCTATACGATGGATGTTAATCGCTCTTGTATTCTAAATTCCCTGCAGAGAAAATTTCTCTGTCGATATCATGCATGGTATCTTGGAGGGAGTGGCATAGTATGAAATGAAACTGTTGACACTGTATTTGATATATAAGTATACATAATCAAACTAAATAGACAGGATAATTAAGAGCTTTAACTATGGTGACATCGCAGCAAAACAAGAAACCACCTCCCCTAAAGTTGGGAGAGGACTTGGGGTTAAATGCCATCCAATCCTGGCATTTACGTTGCAATCTACCACTTAGTTTGTCCAAATGATCAACACTGGTACTTGCTACTGCTGTTGCTTCAAATAAAACATTGTATTTCCTCCAATGTTAACAGGTATTCCTACTTTTTAAAACATTTGATTGCAGAATATCATACAAGTACAACAAAACAATTTTGCTTAAAAAATGTAAATATGGTAAAGAAACACCAAAGTCAAATAGCATATAGTTGGCAGACAATTGGCCCGAACTGAGTGATGATTGGTCCAGGTAAAATGTTATCTTTAAATTTGATTAACTGGGGCTGTGCGATAGCTGAGACTCTTCAGGTACCAATTGACACCAAGGTTTTAAATGTCAGATGGGCCAAACACCATGGAAATATGTTTCATCCAGGTTTAGTTGTCTTAAAGGGGACATAGCATGCCCATTTTACCACAAGTTGATATGGTTCCTTGGGGTCTTAATGAAATGTCTGTAACATACTTTGGTCAAAATACCACAAGGATCATTTAAAACAGCACCCTTTTTACCCTGTATAAAACAGCCCTCCACAGAGTGACCTGTTTTGAGTGCCTGTTCCTTTAAATGCTAATGAGCCAGCTCCCCCCTCCCCCCATGATTTTAAACGATATAAATTACATATTTTATATGATATAAATTATCAAATATGCATCCCATACTTTGTATTCCCCTTCTGTTGTCCTGGAGTTTTAATTTTCCCAATCACATAATTAAATGTCCCCCTCTGCCCATCCACTACAAGCACACAAGCAGACAGACAGAGAGAGAAAGAGAGGGGGGGGGGGCTATGAAGACCATCATTAACCCCCGAACCCCGACATTCAACGGGTACAACAACAAGCGGAGAAAGCAGAATCGCGGGCTGACCTTATATATACAGTCTATGGGGCTGACCAGCGGAGAAATGCTCGTCCCGTGTGAACAGCCAGGCGGCTGCGTGCTGGAGAACGGCGCTGCGCTGCCTCGCAGCGGCACTTCCGCGTCCGGTGTAAACCCGTGGCCAAGGCCATGTAGGGAGACTTCCAGTGTATTGTTACGACACAAAACCCAGGAAGCTCAATCGAGTCACTCAAGCATGACGTTTCTGACTTAGAGGAACCATAACAAAATGCGCAAGTGTTTTTTTCCCAGAGTTTTTGGGTTGGTAGACATGCCAGATACCCACATTAACCTGTAGAAGCACTAACAAAGTGGAATTTGCATGCTATGTCCCCTTTAAAGCCCATTGAGAGATGCCAGTTTTTCACAAAATCCATCTTGTTGTTGTTAAATAATAATAAGACGCTTTACATGTCAGTAGGGACAAAAAGAAAAAAGAAATGAAAAGAAAGACGAGAGATGACTGTAGGTTACATTTGCACAACAATCAATGTGCCTTGATGAGCATTTTCATGCATTTAAAGTTGTGTGTACAACAGATGGACGTGGGAGGGATGAGCCAAATGTATAAAGACAAAGAACTGCTTCCCATCGGGGTGCATATTACAAACTAACCTTTGTCTTGTGCACCATGCTCTGAGCATTAAAGTGTGACAATACTGTAAGAGAATTGTGTCTTGTTCCTCGTTGTCAAAGTGGGATTGCAGAAATTGCCACGACACATACAATGGTGATGATTCATGTTTGTTTATTGTCCCATATTGTTTAAGAAAATGGTAATTTTTCTTAAAATCCCGATGTATTTGACTACAATGTTGGCTTCTTCATTTACATGTATTATCAAAGAATGAGCAGAGGCAAAAAAAAAAAAGGCCAGAGTTTTATTTTTGTTAAAATATCTGCTATGGAAAAACAATGAAACATCAGTGTTTTAATGTATTGCACTTTTCTTACACTTTTTGAATAAAGAACACCTTGTTAAATACTAATTGATTTATTGACCTTGTTGGATTTAAAAATATTCTTCCATAGTATGTTATAGAAATTTCTGATTTTAATACAATTGTACAGATAAAGTACAATATTATATAGATTGTATATGAGTATTGTGTAAAATTACACTATATTGAGTTAATTTCAATTCTATGTTGTGTGAAATAAAACTAGTAGTAATGTTGTTTTCATTTTAATCCACATAGAGTTAATTATCATCATGTAGAGTTAATTATAGACACTTCAGTATGAGGAAGACTGGACAAAGATTCCATTATTGTCTGTGTTTATCAGATAATACTGTAAACAAATTTAAGGAAATAATTCCTCTGACATTTACTTAATAGCCATGTGTCAGTATATACGGAAGCGTATTGCATTCACTTGAAAAAAAAAAGTTCTGTTTTTCTGAGATAACTAACTCGGAAATTCCGAGATAAGTTCTGTTTTTCTGAATAATAAAAAAAAAAGTTCGGTTTTTCAGAAAAACAGAGTTAAGTTTTCATAGTATTTTTAATTTTTGACTGTTATTCTGAATGACGCTCTCACTTGTTGGAGATTTGGTGTCGTGGAAGCAACAATGTCCCGTCTGCTTAGTTTAATCCAGTTTTATTTTGTTTTGGGCTTGAGACACTGGGAGATACTTGTGTCTTTAAGTAATATAGATGGTGTTTGTATTAGTTTGTCGACTTTGCGCAGGCACCTCAGGAGTCTGCGGTTGTTCAGACGGAAAGACCATTCCGATCTGCTGGACGTTGCAGTTTTCCTACAGGATCAGTTGAACGAATATGGAATGCTTCACGGATATAAGATGATGCATCTGAAATGCATTCAGACCGGCTACGTGGTGACTCAAGAGACAATCAGGCATTTGCTGAAAATACTGGATCCCCACGGAGTGGAACTGAGATGCCGGAATCGCCTTTGACGACGTTTGTATCAGAATCCAGGTCCGAACTTTCTATGGCACATAGATTCATATGATAAACTCAAACCATATGGAATCTGCATCAATGGTGCAATAGACGGGTTTTCAAGAATGGTGGTGTGGCTACATGCATACTCTACAAGTAGTGATCCAAAGGTAATCGCTGGATACTTTATTGATGAGGTGTTATCAAGAAATGGGACTGCTACTCGAATTAGATCAGACCTAGGGACAGAGAACTGCTACGTGGAGCAGATGCAAATATTCATGAGAGATGATCATATGGATGCATTTTTGAACAGATGCTTTTTGTATGGCTCAAGCAATCATAACCAACGGATTGAGCAGTGGTGGGGGTTTTTAAGGAAGCAACATGCACAGTTCTGGATGAACGTATTTCAGGATTTAAAAGAGTCTGACCACTTCTCTGGTGACTTCCTCGACAAAGGTCTGATACAGTTCACATGTCTCGAAGTAATAGAGGTAAGAAAAACTTTTTTTTGCTTTTGAAATGTAGCCTATAATTCAAAGTTTTAATACATTATTTTGTCCATGGTGTCATATGTTTAGCAAGTGTGTGAGGTTCTTCTTCTATATTACCAGCAACAAAAGTGAATTCCACTGTAAAAAAAATATTTAATACCAATAAAATACCCAGAATACTATAAAGGACTGGTAGTAAATGTTAATGTTCACTGAGATAATGTGTTTATGGTTTAAGAATAGAGTTCAGCTGAGTTAGAAGGATTGTTGTTTAAGTAACCGAGTTTTCCAGAAGGCCAGTGAACATGTCAGTGTTTGGGCACGTGACACTGTTGGACATTTCCAGCTACTAATGGCTGTGGGTTCGGGGATATGGCGTGCTTCTCATTGCCTGGGAGACAGAGGTTGTCCTCTGACCACAGGGGGGATCCTGTGTCGCCGTCGCGCTGTTCTCTCTCGGTTCCGGATCATCCGTGTCTCGTCCTCACCACGGTCCCGCTGCCCCTCCCCACTTGAAGCGCTGTGGCCACTGGGGCGCCCGTGTTGTTTTTCTGCTTGGGGGGTGAGAGAGGGGTGTCTTTTCAGATAGTTTTGCCATCAGATGGTTTTGAATCTGAAAAGTAACTAACCAAGGCTGTCAGACAAATTCAGTTGACAGTATTTGCCCATGAGATGTAGGGGAGTAAAATAATAAAGTTGCACAAAATACCCTAAATGCAAATACTCAAGTAAAGTACAAGAACCTACATTGTATCTTAAGTAGGCTACAGTAGTTGAGTAAATGTAGTAAAATTCCCCCACTGCAGACAGTTGTGGTTGGGCTTGGGACAAAAATCCTCACATATGAAGACTAATTATTTTCGAAGAGGATTAACATGCACCCTTTTCAGGGTATATGCAATGAAAATGTTGTGAAAACCCCTGCTCTATTGTGGACAATAACAATTTATTTTGCCTTCAGTTGGTTAGCCAAGTTAACTAATTTTCTCACTTCCCCACTCTTTTCCCTTATATTTAGAGAGAACTGCAGGATGTTGTTCACCTCTGGAACACTCACAGAATTCGCCGATGCAGAAATGCGGTGTCCCCAGGAGGACGTCCGGTGATGATGTACACCCTTCCCCAACTATTTGGTGCTAGGGAGTACCTTAAAGATGTATCCCAACAGAAGATACAGGCATGTAGGGAGGAATGCCTACAGAGAGGACCGTATCCCTGTGATAGTACTGTGTTTGACATTTGTTGCCTTGTCATGGCAGAAAACAGTCTTCATCCACCCACCTCTCCAGAGGAAGCCATTGAGCTTTACAGGTTTTTACGGGCTTACATATATGCCCATATTTAATAATCACAAGTTGTTCTACTGGATCAGATGATTGAATGTGAGCACCCATCCTCAGCAAAATAACACTAGTTACTAGTTACTAGTTTGTCTATGGGTGGAAAATGTTATGTTGACTGCGAATTTCAGTTTAAATGATTGACAGATGTATTGTCTCTAAGTAATGAATAGCAATGAACTCTAAAATAATTGACATCTCCCCTCTGAGTTTCATATCTCTTTTCATTCATCATTATGGAAAAATGATACATCTCAACAAGGTAACTGGGGCAGTCCTGACAAAAACACATTTTGTCTTTGCGAAAAATGTCAAATTTGTCCTCATAGTGGAACTATGTAGCATGACTGAATGTGGTCTGACACACTTTGGTTATTCTTGCATAATCATCCATAAATCAAACATGTTATAATATCTTAGGATGGGTGTCTATGGGCTGAAACCTTAAAACACCCACACTTCTGGCCGCAGTCCAGTGGTGTTTGGCATCAGACAAACCTGGTTATACAGAGAAGTGCAACAGTTTAATTTCTCCCCTATGTGATTTAGTGTTTATACACTATTTAAGCATTTATGAAATTCCTTCCTTTTTGTGTCTTTCTCATCAAGATATTTCAATTGCCACCAAAGAATTACATGGCATTTGGTGCTGATAAGTCAACTATCTTTTATCGTTTAAATAAAAGCAGGCCAATCTTGCCTATGTAGCCTAATAAAATGTGGTCTGTCATCCTAATATTGTTTTCATTTGCAGTGTGGCTACCATGATACAAATAAAGCCTAATTTCCACACTAATTAAAGTATGCCTACATTTTTTTCCTTTTTGAATTAACCCATATTTGATCACATAAACATTTCACAATAACTGTTATGTTCGTGTTTTTGAAGGATGAGGCTTAGTTTAAGTCCCAAAGTAGCTTTATTGCAAGATGCCCTAAGCAACATATATGTGCATCTTAGTGTTTTTTTACTCTAATCTTTTCTGCTTCTTTAATTACTCATTTAACAACTGCTGCCACCTAGTGTATAAAACATGCAGTAGCATCTGATCACAACAATAAGTAACAGGGAAATGTCTACTTAAAAGATTCCCTGTGAAGGAATTTGATGGATAATATAAGTTTTTCAAGATTTTATCAATTGCAGTTATCCAAAGTCAGCAATTCTGCTCTGTGAGACAGGGTCCACCAGTTTTAGAACAAATAAATGCTTACAATAAATAGTCAAGTACCATTTGTGGCAATGGGTAGTTAAACTTATCTGCAGTAAAGACACAATTAGTTTGATCACAAATGTACAAAACAAGAGAGAAACCAGTGGTTTTTATTTATAAAAAGTAGGACACTTTTGAGGTACTCCTTAATGTATATTACAACAGATTAACAAACAAACACAGCCAGTAATAACAGCTGACATGAGCAAGAGGCTCCAATTCAATTATAATTTCTTATTAAAAAATGCAACTGTGTGAGAACCATTTCCAAAAAGATTCTACTCAAACTGATAACAGACAACGTAAATCAAAGTAAATTTGAAATAGATGTGTAGTAGAAAAATTAACTAAGTATGGTTGACAAACTATTTTGGAATTAGAAGTAAGTTTTTGCAGCCTTGTCTAAAGACTTTTATGACCTGTATCTACATATATAAACAAACTGTTCAAATGCTTTATGACCTGAGCTGTTTTATGGTCTGAACTGTTGATGACCTGAAAACTGCCAGACCCTTTTGCCACTTATTTACCCTCCAAAGAACGGAATGTATGTCTGCTTATCTCCTTAGGAAACAAATGTAAATCAGTTGTTTGTGTTTAGATTCCTCTCTCTCCTGCGCCTACAGAACCAGTCTTAACTGGTTCTGAGAGACAGCCTTAGTCCTCTTATATAAGATGCTTGCATTTGAGTGTCCTGCATCTTCACTCTGAGATCCTTGTGACTCTCTGTGTTGATCCTTTCTGCAGAAAGCCCCTATTAAAATACACGTGGATAACTTTGGTGTTTCCAGCCTCTTGTATTTCCAGATTTCCATCACAATTTGGTGTCAGAAGTGGGATCGCACGACTGGACGCATCTGGACTCGGTGTCTATGGTTGAGTGATCTTCTTGGGAAAAAAGTTTCCAACCTTAACCTCCCCATTAGGACGGGTGAGATGCAGGGACCGAGACCCGAGCCCGGATCGTCTCAGCGCTGCGATCTATCTGGTGAGGATCTGAGATTTCAAGTGTATTTTTGTTTATTATTTTTAAATCAGCAAACATAGTGTTACGAAGAAGTTGGTCTATGAGGATTGGATCCTCCAGTCGGGTGAAAGACCCCGCACATTTTTAACCAAGGTTTAGAAGAAACCTGGAAGGTAGACTGACGAGGTACCTTAAAAGAGTTTGTTAAGAGCACAACCACAGGATAGGACATAATACTGAGTTGTATTTGCATTGTTGAAACAAGACTCCAAAAGCGCGCTATATAGAGAACTTCTTTAAGGCACTATGATTCATGTTCAGATAAAGGCAGGATATTTGAATGTGTAAAAAAAAAAAAGAGATGAAATTGAGAAATTACCAAAGACCAAGTAAGTAAAAGGAAATTACTATTGGTTATATTATATAGGGGATATTACAATATTTTGAGGATGTTTATATTACTGAGTTTCCTTTTTGCTCCTTACGATAGCGTTTTGGAGATTGATTGAAAACTTAAGGTAACTAATTCTTAATAAAAACATTTTTTCTTTACATAGGTAAATGAAAAATTTGATGATTTGGATAATGGAACTGATCTGAGTAATCCTAATATGAACGTCATGCGAAGGAACTATGGTGACACAGCACTAAGTGTGGATGAAAGAATGTGGGTTTCCAACTGGGGGGTGTTTTAGTATAAGGCAGCTGAAACAGCTGAGACTGAAGCTAGAGGAGAAAGAAAAAAGTAAGTCAGGCCAGAAAAGTAAAATCTTACATTTCAGGCAGATAGGAAGGTATGTGGAATGTGGTTAGAAGAATTGCATCAAAGGGACAGAAAACACACACTGGCAGGGACAGATAACACCTCACAAATGTCTCAGTGTCTCAAAATGCAGGTTTCCGACCTCGACTCTTCCCCACCGAGAAGACGACAACCAGAACAACACCAAGCTCCACCAGAAGCAGATGTTCCGCAGGCAGGAGCCCAGGCTCCACACCAGCTAAGAACATTCCAGATCCGCAACTCCTCTCTTCACCTCGCACCAGACAAGGGGCAATATGGACTGGGACAGGATCCAGCCCAAATCGCGACGGTTGAAGTGACCTGATGTTGCCAGCCTGTTAAAACGTACAGGCATCAAGTGGGACTCGGGAAGAACTTAATAAAAACACATGCCGTTGATGCAAAGAAGTTAATTAAAGATGAAGAAAAGAAGAAGAAAAGAGAGACTGATCTGCATAAAGCTTCACTGACAATGTTCAGAGGTACATCGCGGATGCAAAAGAAGAGGATTTCAAGGAAGAAGGGGAGACGGCAAATGGAATGATGATCGGGACATTTGTTTTCACTGTGGAGAGAAGGGACATTGGGCAAGAAATTGTCTGAAGACACAGCAACTTTACAAAGCTGATTGAACCGAGGCGGGGATGGAGGAGAGGGAGGAACCAGCAACTTTGAACAGAGAACGAGACCGTGAGGAACACCTCACACATCTAGAGGGTGAATGCACCACACCAACACAAACACTTATCACAGAAGTAAAAGATTCTTTAGAGAAGTAAAGACAAACTACTGATAGGAACACATGTTAAATATCAATGAGATGTATATGCAAATATGCCAACGCACACACTCACAGTGCTAGGGAATGAGATTATATTCCTTTTAGATTTGGGATAAGGCACATTCAGTCACACTAAGAACAGACACCACGTGTATGCATCCAGAAGATTTACACTGCACTGCACACACACACAAAGGGAGAGATGCATGTTTTGAAAAAAGATGGTTTAGAGAAAGTTGTGAAGAAAGTTGTGTGAAAGAGAATTTAACACTAAGTTGCATGTTCTGGAATGAACATAGATGTGCTGTTTCTGTAATTTTACTCAAACCAGAAAATAAGTCACCCTCTCAGTCCCTTCGCAGATATTCAGAGGATGCTTTCCTTTTTTGACGTTCCTGGTTCACACTCACATGTCTTGCTGTCAAAACACAAAAATGATGAATGGCAAGACTTGGGACCGTGGATAAAAAAATGTGGGGAAAAGACAACAGAATGAACCTATGGTTCAGTGTATTCCATTTTTGAAAGTGTTTAAAAAATGATTTACATCTGTTGTTCACAGATTCAGGACTGTTTAACTGGTACCAGACACACATACAGACGCCCAATATGCATATGTATATTTACATTATGCAAACAACATTTCAAGGGCTCAAGGTAATCATGATGTGGGTTTAATTTAAAACATGGAACCTGTGGTTATCACACCATGATCTGACAATATCCACTGAAACAGAAAGCCATCGATGGTATTACACCAGTTTTCAACTCTCTATTGAGGGCAGGTGTAATTGTTCCTTGCAAGGATTCACTATTGCGCACTCCAATTTTTCCGGTCAAGCATATTTTTGATGAATCGCAACCTGATGATTTGCGATTCATCCGAGATTTGTAAGTTGTCAACGCAGCAGTACAACAATGCGCTCCGTCTGTTCCAAATTCTTAGACAATCCTTTAGCAAGTTCTGCGGGATAGTAAATGGTTCTCTGTTGTTGATCTGGCAAATCAGAGGGCAAATCCCTCTCCCCTGAGAGAGTATTAGTAATTTAAAATATTCCTAAACTTGTTACAAAGAAACAAGTGATGTCATTCCTGGGAATGTGTTCTTATTTGCAGATAATTTATTCCTAACTATGCTGTCCTCGAGGAGCCCTCAGCGCAATCGCACACGGGCAAGGCCTACAAGCATATAGTAAGGTGACATGGACTGATGACGCAGAGAAAGCTTTCACTGACTTGAAACTGACCTTACAAACGACCCCGACTTTAGGACTACCCAACCCTGACCGACCTTTCACACAGGCAGTTGACGAGAAGGGGGGCTACATGACATCAGTGCTACTCCCAGACCATGGGGTCAAACAGAGACCTGTGGCATTTTTCTCAACGAAACTTGATCCTGTTGATACAGGCCTCCTTACTTGTCTTAGAGCTGTAGCAGCTTCAGATAAGACTGTCATGGCATCCAAGGATTTAGTAGGATACTCCCCACTCACCCTGCTGATCCCAAATGCTGTGTCTATGATGCTATCTATAACATGTTATTCTGTTGGAAATGCTTAACATCACTGTGAAAAGCTGTAATGTTCTAAACCCAGCTACTCTTCTTCCAACAGAAGGCGATGGTGAACAACACAACTGTGTAGTAACAATAACTGAAGTTTGTTTCCCCAGACCAGATTTACAGGAAACACCTTTGCAGAATTCAGACTTTGAACTGTTTGTGGATCAGTATCTCGCAATTCAGACACAGGAGCAAATCAAGTTGGTTTCTCTGTGGTAACAGCACATGATACATTGATTGCACGACCACTCCCTGCTTCTCTGTCTGCACAAGCAGCAGAGCTCACTGATCTCATTGAAGCATGCAAATTGGCTAAGGGGAAAGGGGTGAATATCTACATAGACAGTAGATATGCATGTGGTGTAGTACATGATTTTTCACGATTTGGAAACAGAGACAAACCAATTGTATATCATGCTCTAGTGTCTCAGATGCTTGATGCTGTCCTCCTCCCCAAACAGGTTGCAGTATGTAAATGTGATGCTCACACTTCTAATAATGACCCAGTATCACAAGGAAATGCCAGGGCGGATGCAGCAGCGAAAGCAGCTGCTTGCCAGCCACTATCTGCTTCACACATTCTCTTTCAGGTCGACCCAACCACCCCCACGGCTGACCTGCAGGAACTCCAACTTAGAGCAACAGCGGATGAGCGTGCACATTGGAGGAAAAACGGCTGCACATACACAGATGGGGTTAAAGACGCACTCCCTACCCCGGCGACTGGACCACTTCATAACCTGAAGCCCGGCGACTGGGTGGTAGTGAAAGACCTAAGGCAGAAAAGTTGGCGACACAGACGCTGGACAGGACCGTTCCAGATCCTGTTAACAACCCACACGGCAGTGAAGGTCGCTGAAAGGACAACGTGGATTCATGCCAGTCACTGCAAGAGAGTCCCAGAACCAGACCATCCACCCGCTGCACCCACACTGAATATTTAAAACATAGGATCAGTGAAAAGGGGGCAGCGTTGACCAGCACAGCTGTTGGTAAGAGTTGCTTCAGGGAATCACATAATACACATACCGCCGAGAAGACGACGATGGAACGCCGACCTCCGTGGCATCCCTTCAGTCAGCTGGGCCTGAGTGGCAGTAGAGGAACTGTTCTTTTATTGATGACTGTAATATTTGTTTTTCCTATCATTTGGCTCATGTTCTGTAATCTTGAGAATGGCACGCTTACCACTAATGTTAAGAAAAGAGAATTGTTTGTAAGAACCCCCTGGGAACCTTGGAGCTGGACTGATGATGACAGTGATCTCCCACTGACTGATAACTCTTGATACGGATTTCTTCTTTGGACCGTTCAAGCCAATCTCCCAGGCCAGTCTGTTTTGTTGGGTTTCAGGCATCCTGTGCAATATGATGATTTGTTTTCCTTAGAAGCTACAGAGAGTATTTGCTCGTATGAACATGCCACACTTCTATTCGCACGTATGGCTTCCCGACACTGCACCTTTACACTCACACTTTGGTTGACTACTGTAGCCTCCATGGGCTTTATGGGGAATGCCAGCTGCGTCTCTTTAGTTTGTTCCGCGAGATCCACCTTTTTTAATGATAAGCCAGTAAATGTATCCGCATACCTGATGACACACCAATTAGATCTACGGTCACGACATTACAAGATGTGTTATTGCCAAGTTTCTACAGGCCAATCCCTAGGAAATGCTTCTTGTGACATTTATTTGTATGATAAAGGTGTCTCCTCAAATGGAAGGGTTGTAGTGAGTGGGGGACTTACATAATTCAACCTCCGCGCTCAGTATGTGTTCGCACCATTGTTTACGTAATGCGTTCGGCGTCAGGCTCCTGCGTGGGTGATGACGTCGACCCCAGTGCATGCTGGGTGGCGTGATGACGTCAGGGGCCCGGCGCAACGGGAACGTAATGACGTCCGGGACCCCGGGGCATGCTGGGGTATTTAACGCCATCTTGTGTGTTTTGATGGTGATGCTAACTGATGCTAAATAAACGGAGCACCACTCGTGTTCCAGACTGGATGGAAGTTGTGATGTGCTTTATCTCAATTTCCACACTGGTGACCCTGACGTTCGTTTGATTGACGTTTTTCACAAACGGGACCTGACCATGGCTGTGCACGCTGTGGCCCTCAAACTCCCCGAATTCTGGGAGGCATCAGCTTCAGCATGGTTTGCCCAGACGGAGGCGCAGTTTGCCCTGCGGGACATAACAGCTGACACAACACGTTTCTACTACGTTGTGTCAGCTCTTGGAAGTTCAACAGCATCCCGGGTGGTGAGTCTGCTGAAACACCCTCCAGCTACGGACAAGTATGAGGCACTCAAAGCTCACCTGTTAAAGACTTTTGAACTGTCAGACGCTGAGAGAGCCAGCAGGCTTTTCTCCCTCCAAGGACTGGGTGATAGCAAACCATCTGAGCTCATGGACCATATGCTGGATCTCCTGGGGGAGCACAGCCCCCATTTTCTTTTCACCCAGCTTTTCCTGCGTCAGCTGCCTTCCCAAGTCAGAGCTGCGTTGGCCAACACCACAATCACCGACTGTAGACAACTGGCTGAAGAGGCTGATAAATTTTTTGTGGCGAGTCAAGAGCGCTATGTAATGGCCGCGTTTCTGGCACCGCACGGCGATCCAGTGACCATGGAGGATTCCACACTCATCGCAGCAACCTCTTCTCGTCGGCAGCAGTCTTCAGGTCGGCAGCTACCTTCAGGCCCCCAGCAGTCTTCAGGTCGGCAGTTACCTTCAGGCCCCCAGCAGTCTTCAGGTCGGCAGCAACCTTCAGGCCCCCAACAGTCTTCTTCAGGCTTGTGCTTCTACCACGAGAAGTTTGGACCGAAGGCTTATAGATGTCGGCCGCCCTGCAGGTTCGGCGGGTCGGGAAACGCCAGGGCCGGCGCTCAGTAGTGGCCATGAGTGTCGGCCACGTCGGCAGGCTGCTGTTTATCCGGGACAACATCTCCGGACGACGTTTCCTGTGCGATACGGGAGCACAGAGGAGCGTCCTGCCTGCATCCCGTTTGGATATGGTGACTGACAGCCACGGGCCCCCGATGGAAGCGGCTAATGGGACCCCCATCCGCACGTATGGACTGAGGTACGTTGAGTTGTGTTTCGGGGGGCATCGGTTTGGCTGGGATTTTGTCACGGCAAAGGTCGCCGTTCCCCTCCTTGGCGCTGATTTTTTGTGTGCCCATGGACTGTTGGTGGATGTAAAGAACCGCCGTTTGATCGACGCCGTCACGTTCTGTTCTTATACGTGCACACTCGGCGGGGCTGGCTCCATGGGACTGTCTAGCATGCTGTCCACACCGGATGACTTCCACCGGTTACTGGCTAGCTTTCCATCACTCACTCAGCCCACTTTCTCCGCGTCTGCCATGAAGCATGGTGTGGAGCACCACATCGCCACTACTGGTCCACCCGTCTACGCCCGTGCTCGCCGCCTCGACCCGACCAAGCTTGCCGTGGCTAAGGCCGAGTTTTCCAACATGGAACGCCTGGGAATAGTCCGCCGATCCGACAGCCCGTGGGCGTCACCTCTTCACATCGTCCCCAAGCCTGGTTGTGGCTGGCGCCCATGTGGCGACTACAGGCGGCTTAATGAGGCAACAACACCTGACCGATACCCAGTCCCGCACATACAGGATTTTTCAGCACACCTGGCCGGGATGGTGATTTTTTCTAAGGTAGACCTCGTCCGGGGCTATCATCAGGTGCCTATGCACTCACTGGACATTCCAAAAACAGCGGTGATTACGCCGTTCGGGCTTTTTGAGTTCCTAAGGATGCCGTTCGGACTTAAAAACGCAGCCCAAGCTTTTCAACGCCTCATGGACTCTGTTTTACGTGACCTGCCTTTTCTTTTTGTGTATTTGGACGACATTCTGGTTGCAAGCACGTCCGAATCTCAGCACCGGTCGCACCTCCGAGTGCTTTTTGAGCGGCTCAACCAACATGGCCTGATTGTTAACCCTGCTAAGTGCCAGTTTGGTCGCTCCACCATTGATTTCCTGGGACACAGAGTCACTAAGGATGGCGCAGTCCCTCTCCCATCAAAGGTGGAGGCGGTCACACGTTTTCCACGCCCGCTCACCGTGAAAGCCCTGCAGGAATTCCTCGGCATGGTGAACTTTTATCATCGGTTCATCCCTCGAGCCGCTCAGCTCATGCAGCCCCTGCACGAGGCCTTGAAAGGCAAGCCCATGCACGCCGTGGACTGGACTGAGGGCAGGGATAAGGCTTTTGCTGACACTAAGGCAGCCCTTGCGCACGCCGCTATGCTGGCACATCCTTCTGCCACAGCCTCCATCGCCATCACCTCAGACGCCTCGGATTACGCTGTCGGGGCTGTCTACGAGCAGTGGGTAGGCGGGGCCTGGCAGCCGCTTGCTTTCTTCAGTCGACAACTGCGCACCAACGAGCGGAAATACAGCACGTTCGATCGGGAGCTGTTGGGTCTCTACCTCGCCATCAGACACTTCCGTTTCCTGCTGGAAGGTCGACACTTCACCGCTTTCGTCGACCACAAACCGCTGGTTTTCGCCATGGCCAAGGTCGCTGAGCCGTGGTCCGCCCGCCAGCAACGTCATCTGTCCTACATCTCCGAGTTCACCACGGATTTACAGCACGTGGCCGGTAAGGACAACCAGGTGGCGGACTGCCTGTCACGGGCTGTGGCAGGAGCAGTCCATCTTGGCCTGGATTACGGCCGCATGGCAGCGGACCAGACCACAGATCCAGACTTACACACCCTGAGGACCTCGACTACAGGTTTGAAGATAGAGGACGTCGTGTTTGGGGAGGCTGACACCACGCTCCTGTGTGACGTCTCCACAGGCAGGCCTCGGCCGATCGTGCCCACGGGATGGAGACGCCGCGTTTTTGATGCCATCCATGGCCTCTCCCATCCTGGGTCAAAAGCGTCGCAGAGACTGGTGGCGGCGAAGTTTGTTTGGCACGGCCTCAAAAAGGACGTTAGAGACTGGGCTGCCACTTGTCTGGAGTGCCAACGGGCCAAAGTGCACCGACACACTAAAGCCCCGTTAGAGTTGTTCCCGGTGCCAGAGAGGCGGTTTGATCATGTCAACGTGGATCTGGTCGGCCCTCTACCCTCCTCTCATGGTTTCACCTACCTGTTCACCATGGTTGACAGGACCACCCGTTGGCCTGAGGCTGTGCCACTGACATCGCTGACATCCGTGGAGATGACACGGGCATTTATCGGCACCTGGGTTGCCCGCTTTGGCACCCCTTCGGACATATCCTCTGACCGGGGTGCGCAGTTCACGTCTGAGCTGTGGAACACGGTGGCCCAGAGCCTCGGAGTGAAACTCCACCGCACGACTGCATATCACCCGCAGGCTAACGGTCTCTGTGAGCGGTTCCATAGGTCGATGAAGGCTTCACTTCGGGCTGGCCTCAAAGACTGCAACTGGGTCGACAAGCTCCCGTGGGTGATGCTGGGCATCAGAACTGCACCAAAGGAAGACCTGCAATCCTCATCCGCGGAGCTTGTCTATGGCCAGCCTCTGCGGGTCCCAGGGGATTTTGTTCCTACCTCCAACGTCCCTTGGTCTGCGGCTCCCCAGCGGGCCACGCTACTGGACAACGCAAGGCTTTTCGCACCTGTCCCTACTTCCCGGCACGGCCTCCCTCAGTCGCACATCCCCGCTGGGCTTCAGAAGGTGGAGTACGTTTTTGTTCGCCACGACGCTCACAGGGGACCACTACGGCCGCCCTACGAGGGCCCATTTCGCGTGTTGGAGAAGGGGGACAAACATTTTGTGGTGGACATGGGAGGCAAACCGGAGCGACTCTCCATTGACCGCCTCAAACCAGCTCATCTGGACGTGGCTAAGCCCGTTGAAGTAGCCCAGCCCCCACGACGCGGGCGGCCTCCAGTTATGCATCCACCCCCTGTTCCCCTTCTTATCAAACCTCCCACACTCCATGCCCCACACTCCTGTCAAGGCGGGATACCTGCCACAGTAGTGTCTCCTCCACCCCCTCCAAAACGCAGTCGTTTTGGCCGGTTAATACAACCACCTGTTTGGTGATATTTTTTGTCTGCTATGGTGAATTCTGGGGGGACGTGTGTAGTGAGTGGGGGACTTACATAATTCAACCTCCGCGCTCAGTATGTGTTCGCACCATTGTTTACGTAATGCGTTCGGCGTCAGGCTCCTGCGTGGGTGATGACGTCGACCCCAGTGCATGCTGGGTGGCGTGATGACGTCAGGGGCCCGGCGCGACGGGAACGTAATGACGTCCGGGACCCCGGGGCATGCTGGGGTATTTAACGCCATCTTGTGTGTTTTGATGGTGATGCTAACTGATGCTAAATAAACGGAGCACCACTCGTGTTCCAGACTGGATGGAAGTTGTGATGTGCTTTATCTCAATTTCCACGGGGTAATCAATTACAACGGTAGCTCCGTGCTCACTAATTTTGCATGGCAATGTGGGAAAGGCTCACTATATCCTTATCTGCCTAAATATTGGTCAGGTTGTTGTGCCCTAGTGAATATCTCAATCTCCAATATTATTGTTATGGCCACAAAATCCTCCAATTCTAGATTTAAACGTGACATGGCACAATTTACCACGATAGAGTCATATCATTGGCGAATTTCCCTTGGCGAGAAGTGGGGAATCAGCCTTTTACCATGGTATGGTGTCATGTGTCAACATGACTTATTCTTTATCCATGTTCGCAAACGAAACAATTAGGGGTTTCAAGTATCTTTCTTCAAATGACAAATCACATCGTCTAACACTCTTGAAGCATGAAATGGCACTTGATTATATTCTGGCCAAAACAGGTGGCCTTTGTGCCACTCTAAATTTTACTAAAGATGCTTGTGTAACGTTGATCCCTGATAACTCTGACAACCTCACCTCTGTAATCGATTCACTAGAGAAGATTAGAGATGCCTTTAACCCCTCTGACTCTGCAGGATTTTCATTCAACAGATGGCTGGTTGACAAACTTGGCCCCTGGGGTGCGATGCTAGTTCAACTGTTAATTCCTGTACTACTTACTTTTGGCATTATATTGTGCTTTTGTTCATGCACCCTTACATGCATGAAGGCCCTTATGTATAGGTGGGTTGGTGATACGGTGACCGGCCACGTTGGTGCATATATGCAACTGTCCCATGATGACCTTGCTAATGAGCCCAGAGATGTGTTTCCCCTCCTTGACTGGTTCCCTCCCCAGAACCCTTTTGATAGTGATGAAGAATGTGATGTTGTATTGGCTGTTTAGTCTGCTCTTATCAGTCCTTACTCCTTTTAAGACCATACCTGTGTCCACGACAATGGCAATTTGCTTTGCCCTACAGTGATGATGATGATGATGCATTTTGAAATCCTGGTGAATTGATGTATTTGATGTTTTACTGTAGTTGTGCATTCTCTTATGTTGTCATAAATGACAAAAAGGAGGGAAATGTAGTAGAAAAATTAACTAAGTATGGTTGACAAACTATTTTGGAATTAGAAGTAAGTTTTTGCAGCCTTGTCTAAAGACTTTTATGACCTGTATCTACATATATAAACAAACTGTTCAAATGCTTTATGACCTGAGCTGTTTTATGGTCTGAACTGTTGATGACCTGAAAACTGCCAGACCCTTTTGCCACTTATTTACCCTCCAAAGAACGGAATGTATGTCTGCTTATCTCCTTAGGAAACAAATGTAAATCAGTTGTTTGTGTTTAGATTCCAAAGATAACTTTGGTGTTTCCAGCCTCTTGTATTTCCAGATTTCCATCACAATTGTTTCTTAGTCATTTACATAACAAAATGTGTGAAAAACATGACTTTTGTAAAAGGCTCAATTTGTTTATAGGTCTAGTTTTTTTATAGAATCACAGGGTTCAACAGATGCTCTGTAAAGTGTCAGCAATACCACTATAAAATAAATGAAAAGCTTTTTTAAATAATTCAAGAAATTGGAAAGTAGTAACATACCCAGCCTGTTCAGGCATTTCAAACATCAACATGTTTCAATAACAACACTTCCAAAATAATTCAACTCTACTTCAGTGTAAAACCTTGGACACCTTAACACAACAAAATGCACAAAAGACTTCCTGTTAACATCATAAAGGTTTAGAGGATGATGTCTTTTGTAACACTTAAAGACTTTCACATTGTCTACAAAACTGTACTGAGCTGGTATATTTAGATGAAAAAAGTACACAAAAGCAGTAAACAATTTTGCAAATTTGCACATTTGTTTTTTGGTGTAGTGTACAGAGTTCAAGTGCATGAACAGACTGTTCATCAACCATTTGTTACAAACAGTTTAAGTGAGGTGATGACTTTCTTGATAAAATAGAAAATGCTAATCATGAAAAAAAGAAATCCCCCTGAGCTCATAATACAGCTCCTGAGCTAATTACCACATCTTCCCCACATTATCTCGGTGTCACAATCACACTGTTTTGATCTTGACTGTCGGCTCTGATAAGGCTACAACCGGACAAAAATTAAACAAGAAAGGGAAAAGTGTGTACATGTGAGTGAGTGACAGAGGCACTCCTATGCAATGTCCATTGTATAGAAGTTGCTGGACAGTATAGTCTCTATTTCAGCTCGAAGCTCAGGATAGCTGTTGTAAGTTGACGGCAGCTCCAAAGTTGGGCCACAAGTATGTGCAATTGGCCGCCGTGCCAGCCCTTCCAACGAGGTGAATATGACTTCAATTTCCTTAACGCAGATGACATCAGACCCAGTCACAAATCTTAACATCTTCCGGAGGCCTATTTCATCCAATCCCCTAATGTACTGATGTAAAAACCGCAAACTTTGATTCTCTGCTGGTGTAGCTGGAGAGGCTGTGATCAGCTTTAACACCTTTCGCGTTGTTGGTTTAAGATCATCATACATCTTCCGGATTTCCAGCACACTGGGGAAGAACTTCCTGAGAGTTGGTCCTGCGACTGCTGCAATGTTATCCAGTGCATATTTCGGTTGCTGGATTATTTGCTTGTGGGCCACTTGGAGAAGCACAGCTTTCAAGTTTTCTTGTGTTGGTACTGTTCTTACTCCCATGCGATCCATAAGATCAAGGAACTCATCTTCATCATCACCAACTAGAGCCTCTTGCAAAGCAGTGGACAAGAGATCACGCTCAGACTGACTAAGATACAACATCAGGGAGTCAAACAGTATATCAGGTGAGACAGAATGTTCACCAAATGTGACTGCTGCTGTAAAGGCTTGAGCGAGCCGAGAGGGGAAATATCCATGGTCCTTCAATCCCTTGACCATTATTCTACCAACAGATCTCCATTCTTCTTCTTGCCATTTTGGGGATAGCGATGGAACCCTCACATCTGCACCCTCTGCTGCACAGTCTAAAAATTCTGTCCAGAAGGCAGCATATACCTCCCTAGACACACCATCCACATCTGCACCAATTTCATCAATGAAGCTGTATTTCACAGAGTAGCTTATCATGGCTTCATCCTTGAATTGAGTAATCAGTTCTTCTAAGAGATTCACTCTGTGAAGTTTCACAGTCACATGCAAAAGTTCACAAGAAGGACTTGGTGGGGCAGCAGGAACTGTCTCAGAATGAATAGGAGTTGAGGTGTAGGTGTTGGTGTTTATTTGTGCCTCTTCTATTGGGAGGATAGGCTCAAATGGGACTGTATCATCGAAAACACCTAAAAATGGTCCACCTTGCATAGCGCCAAAAATGACTTCCGATGTATTGTACAAAGATGTAAGATCAATAATCTCAACAGCAGTAGAGACAAACGCTGACATGTTGTTGGTACTTTGCCCATCATCTTCCACACTGCTCAACATTTTCTGCTGTGTTTTTCTGTTGCTTGTCTGCGTCTGTCTGTTTATCAGCTCCCTCTGCCATTTCTGTGAACATGTCTTCTCTATTGGTCGGATGCTCTGTGAATAGGTAAAATCTTAACACCCCCAATTTATGTGTCTCATAGAGTTCTCCCACACTAATTCTGTCATCAAGGTATGCTTCCTGAAAGTCAACAATATCGTGACTAAAGTCCTCCCACTTTCCATTTCTCGAGTTCTCATTTGGGAAAAATAGCCTCTTAGCATGTGACAGAATTTCTTTCTTTGTGGCTGTCTTGGAAATATCAAGAAGTCTGGTTCCTCCACCATTGCGTTTTCTCACCTGTCTCTTATCATTTATCCAGCCTAACTCTATTTTTCTTGTCACCTTTGAGGCCCTTTTATTATTTGTTAGATGCATCCTTGTTGGTTGCATAGAATGCTCTTCCTCAGAATCTTGAAGTCTGTCTTTGTTGCTTTTTGTGTACATTTTTCTTTTTAGTTTTTCAAACAGGGACAGTCTTTTTGAATGAACTCCACCTCTTGTCTGTTTTCCCATACAGAACCGCCTTGTAGCAATCCTATCACCATATGCTGGAATGTAGGCAGCCAAAGTGTCATCATCAATTTCTTCAACTACTGAGGTGTCAATCTGTAATTAAAACAAAACAACACATTAAGACATTCTCGTTAACTTAAGTGTAAGAGACTGGCTTAAAAATACACCTAAAGTATAACCAAAATTGTTTATTTCTGTGCTGAAATTATCCTCTCCCTGTTCTGAGACTTACACGATCCTGCTGCATTTTCTGAATATTCTCCTCAGGAATACCTCGACTCTGAAGAAATATCCTCAGACCATCATCTTGTGGGAGGGGGGTATTTGAGGATGTAGCCATTGCTGGTTCTGTACAAATGTAGGAAAAATGCAGAATCTATGCACATTTTTGTTGCATCAACAAATATGAAGAAATTTAAGATGGTCCCATGAAAATTTAAAATTCCTATTTCTTTAAATATCTCAAAACTGCATTCAGATATTTCATATAAAAGCATAACAATATAATAACGTTTTATAAATACTGCACGACAAGATTATGTATAGTACATATTATGAATTTTATGGGGATTTTGATAGATAAAGGAAATATAGTTTAAATTTTTGTCCATAATTGAAATATTTCGTTTGTTAGTCTTTTGTAGTTCACTGTTATTTATACAGAAGGATAGTCTGACAGTTTTAAGCGACGCTATACGTCATGGCGCTAATACAAGAAACGTTGCCAAACAACAGTTACATGTAGCACGCTGAACAAGGGCTCTATGCGAAACGTCCATGCAAAATGTAACTTCATCAAAATACTAGATAGGATTATAAACAGAGGCTAGAACACAGCTAGCTGGATCGTGCCTTAAGGGAGGCAGGTTGCTGTCACTGTCGTTCGCTCTCTTTTGTTACATGCGGTCAAAAGACATAACAGAATTTGGCATCTAACATGTAACCAAAAACTTTCCTTACCTGTATTGACACCGTTGCACTTGAAATCATTTAGCACTGTTGCAGGGTCAGGCTGATGCAGCAGCAACCCGACTCCATGCGGGTGAGAGCTTCAGGCAGGATGTAGGAATAAACGGAGAAAATTATCTTTCACCTGAGATTTAATGTTTATCTGTTGAAATTATGTCACAAACATGCATTTTAAAATGTTAATACCAGTTTTTGTATGCGTTTCAAAATAAAAGCACTCCAGCGTTTCTGTTGACGGAATCCATTCTTTTGTTTAAAAAGTTTTTTTTAGTGTGAAATATTTGCAGGAGCGGAAGATGGCTTCATACTATATAATATAATATTTTAGTACAAGGGACTACTTTCATACAAGGAAATAGTCATAATCATGGCCATATTCAAGGCAAAGCCTATGTAGAAACATTGTGCTGCAGTAGCAGCTCCTCTGCAGAACATATTGTTGAACTGAAGCTAAACATTGTGCACTGAACAGATGCTTTAAATATGAATTGATATTAATGTCAATTAATATCAACTGCATCAATGCCAACTACAGGCCGATATCCAACCGCCCCTTCCTGTCTAAAATCCATGAAAAAGTTGTAGCCAATCAGCTGTGTGAGTTTCTCCAGGAAAGTAATGTATATGAAGACTCTCAGTCAGGGTTTAGAGCTAATCACAGCACGGAGACAGCCTTGGCAAACGTCACTAATGACCTTCTAATAGCTTCAGATCAGGGATTTGTGTCTGTCCTCGTTCTGTTAGATCTTAGTGCAGCATTTGACACTATTGACCATCAAATTTTATTACAGAGACTAGAACAGTTAATTAGCATTAAAGGAACCGCCCTAAACTGGTTTAAATCATATTTTTCAGATCGATTCCAATTCGTGCAAATTAATGATGAGTCATCTGTGTGCACCAAAGTTAATCACGGTGTTCCACAGGGCTCTGTGCTCGGCCCAATTTTATTCTCATTATATATGCTTCCACTAGGAAACATTATCAGGACACACTCGGTAAATTTCCACTGCTATGCGGATGACACCGAGTTATACTTGTCAATAAAACCTGAACAATGTAATCAATTAACTAAACTCCAAGCATGTCTCAAGGACATAAAAACCTGGATGACCCGCAATTTTCTCTTATTAAACTCAGATAAAACAGAGGTTCTAATACTTGGCCCTAAACACCTTAGAGATAATTATCTAATGATATAGCTGCGCTAGATGACATTGCCCTTACTTCCAATGAAACAGTCAGGAACTTGGGAGGGTCCCAAGTAATGAGCAACGTCTAGGTTACTCCGTACTGAGCACAGCGACACGGCACGTCAGAAGAAATAAAGCGTAACCGCTGGTCTCGAACAGTAACGTTCTTAGGAGGAATGTGCACGGACACATTGTCTTCCTTGCATCCCTCCACGCTGCAGTGTTTCTTCAGTGTTGTTTGTTGTGGTTAGCCTGTGGTAGCTAACAAACTGCTAGCTCAGCAACAAGTCTGCTTGGTGTCGCGTTCGGTGTGGAGGGGTGGTGGTGGGGAGCGGGGATGGGGCTGAGAGACAAGTGCGAAACCCATATGACTCATACGGTGGAGGAAGTACGAAACGCGACATTTCAATCACATATTTCTTAAAATGGACTGAGTGAAAAAGTCCGCGGAGTGACTGTTTTCATACTTTGAGTGTACCTAGTGACCCCCTTCAAGTAATTACGGATAGTAAAAGCCCAGAAAATGTATTTTACACAATATGGGCCGTTTAATTTAAGAGATAGGGGTTAGTCAGGCCTGGTTTTGTTGTATTGTTAAATTTCTTTTGGCAAAACCGCATGATCCCATCCTCTTCCACATTTGTTTGTGTGAATTTTTTTTAATCAGATACAGCTGGACAATAAAACATTTAATTTAAATAGTAACTCTGACGTTCTCCAGCTACTCCTAGACCTGTCCAGGGGTAACAGTTATCATCAATTATCAACTGTTGCTGCTGTCATTAATAACATCTTTCACTATTATTAATTTCATTATAACAACTAGTCTGTCAAAGCTGAAACATGATGGTTACACAACTGTTCCTGTTCTCTCTCCTCTCTCTTCCCCACTCTTCCCTTTCTCTCTCTCGTCTCTCCCCTCTTTATTACCCACCTCTCTTCCTTTCACCATTTTTCTCCGCTCATCCCAACCAGTCAAGGCAGATGACTGCCCAGGACTTTGCAAGTGACCCCTATTTACCACCACCTGCTGTGTCTGCTCTAACCCTCCTCTCATCTGCCTCCCTACTACTTCAACCATTACCATTCCCTTGCTAATATTAGTTACCAGTTACATTTTCCACACATTCGGCTAAGCTCTCGTTTCTCAGGGAGTGTTAGTGGGACAACACAAACAGATCCTTCAAGATGTTATGGAGACCCTCCGGAATCTTGACACCAGCGTATGTCGTAACTCAATGGTCAGATGGATTTGGTCTCTACACACCATTTCACCTGCTGCAGGCGCAGCCACTCCTCTGATCAATGTGCCATCGACTTTCTCCTCTTTGCCTGCTGTGTCTACCGCTCCCACCCTATTGGCCCGTGAGCCTTTCATTCTCACCCCGGAGAGCTACTCTGGAGTTTTGGGGTCTTGTGGGTGGTTCCTCCTGCAGTGTTCTCTTGTGTTTATTAATAATAATAATAATAATAATAATAATAATAATAATACATCGTATTTATATAGCGCTTTTCAAAGCTCTCAAAGTCGCTGTACATGGTGAAGGATAAAAATAAGGAAAAAATACAATCTTTAAAAAAATTAAAAACTATGATTGTGAGATATACTAAGAAAATAAAAACAAAATAAAAGCATGGGTTGGGGGCTTTAGCTGGGGAAAGCAAGTCTGAAGAGGTGGGTTTTGAGGGCCTTTCTGAATGATAGCAGTGTGGGGGCATTTTTGATGTGGGGTGGTAATGTGTTCCACAGAGAGGGGGCGGCGACTGAAAACGCCCTGTCACCCCAAGTTCGACGCTTGGTCCTAGGGACCTGAAGGAGGTTGGCCTCAGTAGATCTGAGGTGTCGAGTGGGGGTGTGTTGGTGGAGGAGGTAGGAGAGGTAGGGGGGAGCCACGTTGTTGAAGGTCTTGTAGGTGGTGAGTAGAATTTGGAAGGTTATCCTGTATTAGAGCCAGTGGAGGTCATGGAGGACTGGGGGTGATGTGATCAGTTGAGCGGGTACTGGTAAGTAGGCGGGCGGCAGAGTTCTGGACATACTGGAGTTTGTGAAGGACTTTGTTTGTGGCACCAAAAAGTAAACTGTTGCAGTAGTCGAGTCGGGATGTTACAACAGCAACCTCCCACCTACACGTCAGAATAATATTGGCTGTTTGTCTGGTAAAGCCTCTCAATGGGCTATATCTTTGTTGGAAGGGCAGTCAAATATTCAACTCATATCTTGTTTTAATTAGTGAAATGAAACAATTTTTGATCACCCAGTTCAAGGTAAAGTGGCTGCCAGTAGACTTATTTCGCTCTGGCAGGGCTCCAAATCTGTAGCTGAATATACTATTGAATAAAAATTTTTGGCTGCTGACAGTATGTGGGATGAAACCTCTTTACAAGGCGTGTTTATTCATAGTTTGGCTGAAAATATTAAAGATAAGTTAGCCGCTAGAGATGAGGCCGAAATTTTAGATTCACTTATTGCCCTGTCTACTAGCCTTGAAAACTGCCTTCGCGAACATCGTAGAGAGCGCGAAGGTCGCCTGCAAGTCCACTCTGCCTGCAAATTACCAGCTACTTATCCCTTGTTGACTGGTGCTGATGAGAATTTCATTGACTCCTCTCTTATAGCTGGGATGTCCATGGAACCCCTACCCTCACCCAAGACAACAGTTGGCTCTCATCACACACCAAACTTTACCTGTGATCCTCCATCTCTCTAGGTCAGGTATTCAGTAAACATAAAGCCCAGACTTTACCCCCACACAGACCTCATGATTGTGCTATTGATCTGCTCACTGGTGCCCCTTTGCCCTCCAGTTGCCTTTATAACCGCTCTTGTCCTGAGAGAGAGGCCATGGTAAAAATACATACAGAAGCAAAAAGTTGGTGCTCCTGCCTACTTTTCGTCTAACGGACCAGCACCGCAAGGCGCTGGCCGCAGACTTCAGGACTTCCTTCAACGGGCTTGAAACATAATTTGAGTCCAGCTCAAAGCCTAGGATCACGGTCAGCGACTGGCATCTCTCGAGCTCGCTTCAAATGACCTGAACCATGTCCTGACCTGGAAGATGTTTGCTCTGGCCTATGTGAAGACAACTCCTAGTCAACGACCTGGAAGGTCGGAGCAGACGGCAGAACTTGCGAATCCTGGGCCTGGTGGAATCTGTCAAAGGTGGGCACCCTACAGAATTTTTACCCGCTCTTCTCTGCGAGGTTTTCGGGAGTGAGACGCTTCCATCACCACCAGTGATAGACAGAGCCCACCGCTCACTAGCTTCTAAACCAGCCCCAGGGCAGAGTCTGCGCCCGGTCCTCCTTCGATTGTACCGATACTGTCAGGGTGGGCAAAATGTGAAGCGTGAACCCAAAAGCACGACACAGAAACAGGTTTACGGAAATACAAGAGTTCAGGATTTATTGGAACGATCCGGGGGTCAAAAGCCAGGTAGTCAGTCAGGTAGCAAACAAATCCGATAAGGAGCAGGCAAAAGGGAATCCAGGGTCCAGAAAGCAGGTCAGAGATGAGATCAGGCAAAACAGATAAAGCAGGGAAATCGCTGGAAGGCTAGGCACTAACACACTAGACGATCTGGCAGAGAACAAAGGAATGAGCTGGTAGATATACTGGGTGACTAATGACTAATGGAAAGCAGGTGAGTCTGGGGTGGGGCAGGCACTCAAGCCCTCTCTACTGTACCCTTTCCGGCTCCGCATTACTCTACCCAATGGGGATAGAATGTGGTTACGCTCGGCCGGTGAAGCACAAAAATATATCGAAGGCCTCCCCACCAGCTTAAATAATTGCGGGTAACACTGGTTGACTGTGTTTACTAATTTCACTTTTAATCTCCCTGGCCCTGCCATAATGTGTTCGCAGTATGCACAGTGAGATTCGCCTTGCTGACATGGTTAATAGCTTACTGTGATCCGGTTGGTGGTCATGTATTCCTTTGTTGAGTTTCTTATCTCAGCGGACTATTCACCGTCTGAGAGACGGCCGTGGTGTTAGGTTTAACTGTATTCTGTGAGTGTCAACTTTATGTTTTTACTGTATTGTATATACTCTTTCAGACTCACAGAAAAGTGAAATAGCATAGTTTCCCCTCCCTGTTAAGGCCATGTTCCAAGCAAAGCTGAAATGTTAACCCAGGGGTGTTTAAATTTTTTTTTTTTCAACGGAGCTGAAGATGATGTGTTCATTGCATTGTTTTGCATTTACATTCAGTGTTTTGCATTGCACAAAGTATTTATCCATGATAAAGACTATGTTCAGAGTCTTTGCCATTGCACTAAGTGTCGTCGAAAACCAGGTTTCTGAAATCGGAAGGTGTTTTGCTAAAGGGTGTGAAACCTCGTCATCACAACGATCCCAATCACAATTTTCTCGATCCTACAATCCCCAGCATGTGCCCCTGGTACTCTATTCAACACTCTGTTACTTTTCCAGCCCCAGCATGTGCCCCTGATACTCTATTCAACACCCCACACAATTTTTTGTGTAGGTCTCTGACATGCATCCAGCCCCAGCCCAGTGAGTGAGTGAGGCACAGCCAGGCCCCTCATACCAGTTCCTCTGGCCGATTCCAAGTGCATCCGGCGCGGATAGAGGCACACAGAGCGAGGCCCCCTAGTCCTGGAGCTCCGTGTGGGACTGATTGAAATTTGCTATTATTATTTTTATTCAGGCAAATGAATTGCCTTTTTGACGGCTCGAACATGCTTGAAAACTAACCAAAGTTTGCAGAAAATTCAAAAGTGGTACAATTTTTACAAATTCTAGAGTAATTTGAAACGGGTGTGGCGTGGTGTGGAGCATTTATAGGGGTGTTGATGAGTTGATTCCGACCAAGTGTGGGACACACGGCAGGTGCCACGACTGGCGCACTCACACACATACCCACACTAGAGGAACGGCCTGAGCCATGACAGAAGGTAAGTTTGTACTATAGTTTAGTCTCCAGAACCACTAGGTCACTAGGATTTATGAGTTTTTAATCCAGTATTTCTTTTCTCTTTCAGGCCACCATGCCTGAGTGCCCAGTGTGTCAGGAGATCTTCAGACAGTTGCGCAAGCACCTGATCACAGCACATTCATTGCAAAATGGGACGGAACGGCGAATCGTATTGAACTAGACGGCAGGGAGAGGGACCCTCCGGAGTTGTCAGTGCCCGCTGAGCGGGTGTGGTTATGCACTCTCCAGGCTGGACACGCTCAAGCTCCTGGCATAGCTCCGGGAATCAAACCCGACCCCAGGTATCAGCACATGCCTTGACTGCATAGTGGGCCTCGTTGAGGAGGATATCGTGGAGTTGTCCCCCGTCACCGATTGCGGAGTCCCTGAGTGTCAGGAGGAGAGAAGAGCCTCTCTAAGAGAAATCAAAAAGCTCAAGAGTGAGAGGGACCAGCTCACTGATGACCTCAAGCTGCTGAGGGAACAAATTGCAGCAGATGGAGAGGAAGCACTGTGGACCAGCAGCGGAGGAAGTGAAAAGGAGCAAGAGGAGCCAGAGGTGAGTCTCTGTGTCTGTGTCTGTGTACTTGCACCGGCACTGGCCGAGTCACAGTGCCTTCAACCCGGATACAGGCACACGCAGCGAGGCCCCCCTCTTCTGGAGCTCCGTGAGTGAGTGAGTTAGGGAGGGAGGGAGAACCAGGCCACGCGCACCGTTTCCTCTGGCCGAGTCACAGTGTCTCCAGCACGGCTACACGCACTCAGAGCGACATCCATATTGCATGCAAAGCTGAACAAAAATCATCAGAGTGTTGTGAGAGTTTCTCAGTTCTCTGCTCCTCTGTGATGTTTTTCAGGCCAAGAATACACAGGGATCTGAGGTCAGGAAGCAGGTGTCATGACATGAGGACCGTGGACAAATTCTACACCAAAATCCCGGCTGCGCTGCAGGTGAAAAAGATTCGGCAAATAATAGACAGTCTCACAAAGCAGGGAGAAATTACAACAAAGTCCCCAGGTACCGGGAAGGAGAGGAGAGCAAGGAGGAACCATCTGCGGATGAAGACATCACTGTCCAGTATCAGGAGTCAGGGGACTACTCCTCCTCATCATCGGAGGAAAATCCGAAAGAAGAGGAGAGCTCAGTGGACAGCACTTCCGAAGACAGAGAGGATGAAATGCCTCCTGAGATGAATCCCAAAAATGTTCGGCCAATGATGAGCTGCAGAGTTGTCCTCAGCCCATACAAGATCTAAAAAATCATTTAATTGTAAATAAAAAAGTGTGAAAGTCTTTATTATATACACATATATATATTTGTTGGGGTCGGGTCAGGGCATCCACTTGGACACTTACAGTGTTAGGTGCCTCTGAGTGGACTTCCACCTGGAGGTACCGGAGCACAGTGTTCGGTCAAAAGTGGACGACCAATTTTTAAATGGCAGGTACTTTGTCTCTGAATTCGCCGCGACAATGCCACCGTCAGGCATTTGGTCAGATCCTAGGCACTTGCCATTCATATTTTGTCCATAAAGAGGCACTTTCCCTCAACTGCCTTCAGCTGGTGAGATTGCGGATTGCCTGGTTCTTCATGTATTCCTTCTGCATGGCATCCCCAAGGGTATCGCTTCAGACTGGGGTCTGTAGTCCTCATCGCAGGTATAGAAAGCATTTTGTGAGGTTCTGGGAGCAACTTTACTCTGATTATCACCCTCAGACTGATGTGCAGACAGAATGGGTTAATCAGGACCTTGAGGCTGCCTTTCAGTGTGTTACAGCACGTCATCCATGCTCCTCAGCTCTCAGTTCCCGTGGATTGAGTATGCACACAACTCCCTCACCAGTGCAGCCACAGGTATAATGCCTTTAATAGCCTCCCTGGGCTTTCAACCCCCCTTGTTCACTGTGCAGGTTTCCCAATCGTTCAAGGCAGTAGACCACTTTGTGACGCAGGGCACTGTCACTTCCTCCTTGACCATCCCGTGATGGTCAGCAACGGTTGGCTGACCATCACGGGACCCCTGCGCCCACATAATCACCTGGTCAGAAGGTGTGGCTCTCCTCACGGGATCTCCCCCTTCATGTTGAGTCCAGGAAGGTTCGTCGGGTCCCTTTGTAAATATGCAAATAGATTTAGTACATGGGCCAAATTGTCAGGGCTACAAATATCGTAAGTAATTGTAGACCAGTTTTTTAAAGTAGGTTAAAGCTTTCCCAACAATGAGAATGGATGCAAAACATTTTTTACTCCATCAACGTTATGTACCTTTAAGTGGATGGCAAAGATAACCCAGACTCTTGCTCAGATACTGGGATTTCAGTGGCAGTTTCATGTGTCCTACCATCCAAAAAGGTTGAGAGAAAGAAAAACTGACCACTGGTTTGAAGTGGCCAGACCCAGTGGCGTCGTAGTGGGGGGAAAAGTGGAACTGACTTCCAAAGTCCCCAAAGGGGAGTGGGGCCCTTAAAAAGTCTGAATGATAAAAAAAAAAAAAATATATATATAATATTATTATTAATTAAATTTCTAAGAACTTAATAAAAAATGGCTAAAACTGGCTGAATAAATCAATTGATTGACTGAAATTTGAAAAAAATAGTGGAGCTTCCTGAGGTCACCGGTTTCACCCCTACAAAAAATGGTTTAGTCCTTCTTCTGAAAACATAATCGAAGTCAGTGAGTGACTGACTACTGGACAAGTGGTGTTCAATATGGCAGGAAAACAATCGTAAAGTCTGTGAATCAGAAAAGAAAAAAAAATTAAGGAAAGAGAAAGAAAACAAACAAGACAGACAACTCAGAAAGGTGAGTCCAACCAGCAATAACACAATTTAAATCAGTTGTCTGATGTTCATGTAGCTGAGGGTTTAATTTGCCTTTATGAAGAGCTCATAGTAAAAGAAGAACTGGACAATGTGGACTTGAACCAAGACGACATGTCCGTTTATTTTTTCTACATTTAGTCAAGTCATGCTCAAAAAGAATAACCACTTCCATTGGTGACCCTTCACAGAGAAGGTCCCATACAAATACACTGCATATGATGACAGAAAACACGAATTCACTGACCAACCTTTCACAATAAGGCAACAAAATAAAGCTTACATTCACACTGGGCGATAATCCGCCTACAGCTGAGCTACACCTGAAATGTGTTTATATGGAGGGTTTATCTTGAAAATGGCCATAAATGTGTGTGTGTGAGAGAGACCGAGCGAGCAAGAGAGAGGAAAAGAGAGAAAGAGAGAGCAAGCAAGAGAGGGGGAGAGAGAGAGAGAGCCCATTGCCCTGCACCTGCCGTTTTTTACATTAACTTTTCATGTAACTATGTACTTTGTGAGGATTCGGGATCATGCCCATTGCCTTTGTGTTTTATTCCATTCGAAGCACACCTAGCGCAATTGCAAGACTCCTCAAGAGTCAAAAGTCCTAGGGCAAGCAGCACTTACAGGCCTTCGCACCCCACGAGAGTTGAGACTAGCCGGGACTGCGGGGCAACAACTGAAAATGGACAGGTCAAATGAGCTCCGTATTGCGTGCTTTTTGGGCACCACAGGAAGGATTAACGCATCACCACGCCCACTAATCATGCATTACGATCCACACTATCAAGTGTAGACCAAACATTGTCATACAAGGCTTACTTCCTGTTACCAGTAGTTGGCGCTATGACTATTACTAAATACAGACAAATAGATCTTTCAGGTCGGGGCTCTGATCAAGCGTGACAAAATTGGGGCCATTTCGACAATGCACAGTGGAGTTATAACGACTTCCTGTTTCATAGTCTAGTCTTTTAAAATATTGTTAAGTATTATTAAGCCATTTGGCCACGGCCATACCCAATGAACCATACAATGTCTTTAGAGTCTGACTCTGATCATGTCTGAGAAATTTGAATCTGAGTGGACAATGTACTGTGGAGTTGCAACAACTTCCTGTCCCATGGCGAAGCATTAACTTTCGCCACAACGCTATGGCTACATAATTTTAACTTAAGAGTATCATAAAGGACTTTTTTTAGCCTATTTGAGCTGTATATTGTAAACCAGCTAGGGGCAATGCATCAAAGTATAAAACATGTCACTTCCTGTCGCCAGCAGATGGTGATATTATGATGAGTCAATATTGACATATGGATCAGACCAGGACTGTCATTGTGCCTTCCAAGTATGGGCCTGATTGGACAATGCACAGAGGAGTTATAACAACTTCCTGTTTCATTGCAAATCATCAAACTTTAAGGCCACGTCATTCCATCAAACCTCAAAAGCTTAGCTATTTAACATCGGTGACTTTTCTTGTATTGGCTGACCGAATTTAAGGAATATACAATAAATTTCCCGGAAGGAGTTCTTTAAAGTTCGATGTGTGCAAATTGAAAAAATAATGTGAAAAATGCACAAGAAATACAAAATGAAGGACTTCCTGTTGGATTGACGTCATTGTATCCACTTGTTACGTCATTCTATCCACTGGTTACGTCCCCTCCACTTTAAAGCTTGCCGCCGTCACACCATTTCCAACCTGCCCTTCCTGTCAAAAGTACTGGAGAGAGTTGTTGCTAATCAGATCAAATCCCACCTTGATTCCAATAAACTCTATGAGCCCCTCTCAATCTGGCTTCCGTACAAAACACAGCACTGAGACTGCTCTGATCAAAATTACAAATTATCTATTGTTATCCTCATCCTCCTCAACCTTAGTTCAGCTTTTGACACCATTAACCATTCCACACACATCACACGCCTCAAAACCACCATCGGCATCACTGGCACTGCCCTCTCCTGGTTCCAGTCCTACCTCTCTGACAGACATCAATTCATCTCAATCAACAACGGCAAATCCATCACAGTTCATGTCACCCATGCTGTCCACCAAGGTTTGGTGCTTTGTCCCCTTCTCTTCATCATCTACATGCTACCACGTTGACAAATCCTCCGCCACCATGGCCTCCAGTTCCACTGTTATGCTGACGACACTCAGCTCTACCTCTCCTCCAAGACCATCACTGCTGCCACTCACTCCACCCTCACCACTTGCCTAATGGACATTAAAACATGGATGCAAAGAACCTTTCTAAAACACAACTGCAATAAATCTAAAATCCTGACTCCAGACTCCTGCCCCACGCTGGAATTCAAACTCAATATTGATGGCTCCATCGTCACCCCCTCCACCCAAATCCGCAACCAGTCATCCTCGACCCCACCCTCTCATTCCTGCCCCATGTCAACCACATCACCAAAACAGCCTTCTTCCACCTCCGTGACATTGCCCGCCTCCGACCCTCACTTTCACCTACTGCTGCAGAAACACTCATTCACGCTGTTGTAACATCCCGACTTGACTACTGCAACAGTTTACTATTTTGTGCCATAAAGAAAGTCCTTCACAAACTCCAGTATGTCCAGAACTCTGCCGCCCGCCTACTTACCAGTAACCGCTCAACTGATCATATCAGCCCAGTCCTCCATGACCTCTGGCTTCGGTAAAATACAGGATAACCTTCCAGATTCTACTCAACACCTAAAAGACCCTCAACAACCTGGCTACCCCCTACCTCTCCGACCTCCTCCACCAGCACACTCCCACCCGACACCTCAGATCTGCTGATGCCAACCTCCTTCAGGTCCCTAGGACCAAGGGCCGAACCTGGGGTGACAGGGCATTTTCAGTCGCCACCCCGTCTCTGTGGAACACATTACCAGTCAAAAATGCCCCCACACTGCTATCATTCAAAAAGGCCCTTAAAACCCACCTCTTCAGACTTGCCTTCCCAAGCTAAACCCCCCCACCCCATGCTTTTATAGTTTTAATTAAAAAAAATGTAGTATACCTTACTATCATCATTTTATAAATATTTTAATATATTATTATTATTATTATTATACTAAAGTCTGTTCAGGATGTTGTCTGTAGATGGTGAAAAGAAGGGGGCCCAGCACTGAGCATTGCGGCACACCTTGGTTGACTGGGGCTGAGTGGAGCTAGAACCTTTGACGGTGATGAACTGTTTCCTTTGGGAGATGTATGATTGGAACCAGGTGAGAGCTGTGCCAGTAAGGCCGATGTGTTTGGACAGATGGTTGAGGAGAAAATTGTTGAGATGTAAATGGCTTAAAAAAAGATCTCGTCAAAAAGCAAACTGACACAGGAGGAGGTGAAGGTAATGACTCACTGATAAGGATGACAAAATGTGCAATTGGAGATTATATTAGACTGGCATGTTTTCTACTGGTGCTGGATCAGACAATTAACACCTTATCCATTGCATTAGTATATCAATCAATCAATCAATAACATTTTATTTGTATAGCCCATATTCACAAATCACAATTTGTCTCATAGGGCTTAACAAGGTGTGACATCCTCTGCCCTTAACCCTCAACAAAAGTAAGGAAAAACTACCAAAATTTGTTTATTTTACATGGCGTCTCTGGAGTGTGGAGAAGCCACCAGCTATGTCAATACACATCCACTTGACCGTCATAACACCAACTGTGCACTTTGCCAAGGCACAAGCGTGATTTTTATGCTTATTCTATTAGAGCTCCTTTCTTTTCTGTGGGTTGACTAGAGGTGTAATGAAGAAATGTAATATTAATCATCAGGAGAAAATAATGACATTTTGGCAAATTATCAGAAAATAGCTTAAATGGCAGCAAATTAGTCCAACCAGCCATCTCTGTGTGCAACGTGTTCTAACCGCATGGTTTTACAGAACAAAAAGGTTGTCCACTCCATGGACACCATATAATCGATTCGGGTTTTCCGATACGTTCATTGTTTTAGCAGATTTTCACCGCTGAATAATCAGGAAAGACGCACATTAATGGTCCAGTAGTCCTGTGTCAGAGTCTCCGTCGGAGTCTGCTTCCTCCTCACTCCTCCTCTGACCTGCGCTCTCTTTACACTTTAACAATAAACATCACTGATCAGAAGTTATTAGGACACGTACAGTACTGACATTTACTTAGTGTTTGTTTGATTCACTCTGGAGTTTATGAGACACGTGTTTAAACCTGCTACACAACACGTGATGCGCAGTCAGGACATCAGGGATAAAGTGAGCGGAACGATCCAGAGTCATGATCCGACACCATCGATAAATAAATGTTTCAAGTTCATTGTTGCAGAAGAAGCCCTTTTATCCAGGAACATAAATATGAATTCAGCAGGTTTAATAAAGATCAGCTCTTCATGTGAGTGATTAGAAAACATCAGAGGAGCAGAGTGACTTTTTGACCAGCTTCAGTGCAGTGGTGCTGCCAAGGGGGGACCATGTGGGCCACCTTGATACAGTAAAGGCTATAATCTGAGTTTGTTCTTTTAAGTCTTAGGTGCAGCACACAAGTCTAAACTGAATGAATGTCAAATCAGTGTGGAGAGCACTGACCTCTGTCATGGACCTACAGTTGTAGTCAGATTTTTGAATTGCAAACCTTATTTTGTAAATTACAACACACTTGTAATAACAGTCTCTAATACTTTTTAAAGCACTTTCTAAATAAAAAGGTAGTTCATATTTGTCTGACTGATTTTATTAACTGATATCATTCAGGGGTACAGTAAACAGTTCTAATCAAGTTTTTTTACTATTTTGCTGCGGTCTCTGGGCTGAAATATTAAAATTTAACTACACCTGACACCGTCAGATACAGGCTAGTTAACTGTAATTAAAGTTTTAAAGTAAAAGTAGTAATTTGACCGATTATTATATTATTTTATTAAGCTATATGACATCACTAGATCATTAATACTGAAGGAGCATTATATTATACATTATATTATATATACGTTATATATAACAGTTTTATATACATTAGATATATTGTGAGAGCTTGTTTCTCTCTTTGACTTGTGGTGAGATGGATCATTAAAGTATTTGAGAACTCCAGAGGGAAAAGGCTTTTAATAACTCAGACATTTGAAATACAAAATTTATTTTTCAGAAGCAAAACATTTTCAAATCTACTGGTTTAGTCTTTAACAACTTTTTTTAACAGCTTGTTATATTATCTATTGTTTGTAATCTTCATTGTAAAAGGAACTAAAGCTGTCAAATAAATGTAATGCAATATAAAATACAATAATTCTCTCTGAAATGTATGAGAGTAGAAGTATGAAGTAGTATAAAGTGGAAATACTAAAGTGTTTACATGTTTTGAAATAAAAAAGAAATATTTAATATTTACAGTATTTGTGACATTGTGTAGTGTAAACTGTCCAGCCTGCAGAAGAGGAGTTATCATTTTATTCTGTCAAGCTTACTAGTTTTCGACCCTTCCATTCAGCCTGTCGCTGGATCCCAACATTTTGACAAAATACATGAGTGGCCTAAAAGTCACTAGGCTTGATGGGAGTAAAGATTCTCACTTATCCTCATCCTACTGACCAATTTGTGCCCCCTTAGTTCTGGAGGCAGAACAAGTGACATTGAAGGTCTTCTCAAACATTGTGGCACTGGCCATGTCAGTAAATTGGGAAAAGAGCTCATTGCATCCAACACAGCAGACCACCTTTATGTCTCTGAATTCTGTTGCAATGTGAACACGGCCGACTGTGGAGAGATTGGAGAGGATTCAATGCATACTGCATACTGCTGTCTTTTCACCTAGGAGCGAGTCTGACTGTACAGATATGACTCAGACAGTATGCTGACAGCAGCCTCAGCAATCACACCTCTGGGGCTCCTGCATCTATGGCCTCTGCAACATTCTCCACATCAATCCTCGTCAACACAGGAGGTTCAGGTCTTGGTCAGAGTTAATCAAAAGTGCCTTGTTCATATCTGTAGATGGAGGGATATTACATTTCAGCTGCATGGTGTTCCTCTTGGGTCAGTCCCAGAGGAGGGCAAGAGGTGGTGACAACTGATACCTCAAATCACTGTTGGGGAGCATTGTGGCAGAAGAGGTCAGTCCAAGGAGTTGGGATCCAGGGCGTTGCATAAATCTACCAGAACTCTACTTGGCACTGAAGCACTTCTTGCAGTTCCTCAAGGGCAAGCCTGTACTCATTCGGACGGACAACACCTCAACAGTGTTTTATATAAATAATTAAGGGATTCATTTATGGAAGCCCATAAACTGTAGACATGGTCTCAGCATCTATTGACCTCCTAGAGGACAATGTTCATCAGACAGTTAACTCAGTGGTAGATTATCTCTCATGCCAGAGGCTGTACGCTAAGGAATGAGGTTAGACCCAGGCTATTTGAAATCATTATGGGGAAGCCCAGATAGCTCTAGTCACTTCAACGTACACAAACTCATCGGCCTCTTTGGTTTTCCTTGGGCAGAGACCACTGCCCCACTGGGAATATGTACTTAACACTTAACCAAGCACTCTTCTTTATGCATTCCCCCCGATAGTTCCCACACTTTACGAGGGGAGAATGTTGAGTTGCAGGGTCCTCCTTGTGGGTCCCAAGTAACCATCGAGGATATGTTTCTCAACGGCGGTTTAGTGGTGCCTGGGGAAGTTGGTATACTTCAGCCAGTTCAGCAAGGGATATACATTGTGTGTTAAAAACTGTGGAATTTTTGCATATTTAGCTAACCCAAAAATGTGCCAATAGTATTTGAACATTGTCACTTTATTTCTGATGCAGATTTTGCATCAATACTGGCCCACAGACTGTAGGGTGACACAACAACATGAACATGCATTTTGAGTCAACTAACTATATTACTGTATAAATATTGCATTTTGCAAATTTTATTGTATAAATACAGAGACAGGTTTATAGAGTCGAAATACAGGTTTAGCAAGGAGGTGAGAGAAGCCAAACGTCTGTACTCTGAGAAACTCAAACACCAGTTCTCAGCCAATGACTCTGCCTCTGTCTGGAAAGGGCTTAGGCAGATTACAAATTGTAAGCCTAGAGCCCCCCACTCCACTAACGACCCACGCCTGGCCAACGACTTGAATGAGTTTTACTGTCGCTTCGAAAGACAATGGGACAGTCCTGACACCATCCCCCGTGACACCACCCTCCAGCCCATCAACTGCACCTCCCCCACCATAGCAAAGGCCTGCGCCTTTCCACAACTGCCCACCTCAGAGCCCCCTCCCTCCTCCCCTACCACAGTGACGACTCTCTCCATCCTGGAGAGGGACGTCAACAGACTCTTCAGGAGACAGAAACCCCGCAAAGCAGCCGGGCCAGACTCTGTCTCTCCATCAATCCTGAAGCACTGTGCTGATCAGCTGTCTCCGGTGTTCACAGCCATTTTTAACACCTCACTGGAGACATGCCACGTACCAGCCTGCTTCAAGACCTCCACCATCATCCCTGTCCCCAAAAAAACTAAGATCACTGGACTCAATGATTACAGACCCCTCGCCCTGACCTCTGTGGTGACTGTGGCATTTGAGCGCCTTGTGCTGCTCCACCTCAAAGCCATCACTGACCCTCTCCTGGACCCCCTGCAGTTTGCCTACAGAGCCAACAGGTCTGTAGATGATGCAGTAAACATGGCCCTTCACTTCATCCTCCAGCACCTGGACTCCTCAGGAACCTACGCCAGGATCCTGTTTGTGGACTTCAGCTCTGCCTTCAACACCATCATTCCGGCTCTGCTACAGGACAAGCTCTCCCAGCTGAGTGTGCCTGACTCCACCTGCAGGTGGATCACAGACTTCCTGTCTGACAGGAGGCAACACGTGAGGCTGGGGAAGCATGTCTCTGATTCCAGGACCATAAGCACCGGTTCCCCTCAAGGCTGTGTTCTTTCCCCTCTACTCTTATCCCTGTATATCAACAGCTGCACCTCCAGTCATCAGTCCGTCAAACTCCTTAAGTTCGCGGACGACACCACCCTCATTGGGCTCATCTCTGGTGGGGACGAGTCCGCCTACAGGTGGGAGATTGACCATCTGGTGACCTGGTGTGGTCAGAACAACCTGGAGCTCAATGCTCTGAAAACAGTGGAGATGGTTGTAGACTTTAGAAGGAACCCAGCCCCACCCACCCCCATCACCCTGAGAGACTCCCCAGTCGACACTGCGGAGTCCTTCTGCTTCCTGGGCACCATCATCTCCCAGGACCTCAAGTGGGAGCTGAACATCAGCTCCCTCACCAAAAGAGCTCAACAGAGGATGTACTTCCTGCGGCAGCTGAAGAAGTTCAACCTGCCAAAGACAATGATGGTGCACTTCTACACCTGCATCATCGAGTCCATCCTCACCTCCTCCATCACCATCTGGTACGCTGCTGCCACTGCCAATGACAAAGGCAGACTGCAGCGTATCATCCGTTCTGCTGAAAAGGTGATTGGCTGCAATCTGCCATCTCTACAGGACCTGTTTGCCTCTAGGACCCTGAGGCGTGCAGGTAAGATTGTGGCCGATCCTTCCCACCCGGGTCACAAACTCTTTGAGGTACTTCCCTCCGGCAGGAGGCTGCGGTCCATCAGGACCAAAACCTCACGCCACAAGACCAGCTTCTTCCCGGCTGCAGTTGGCCTTATCAACAAGGCCCGGGACCCCCACCTGACTTGGACTCTTATCCCGCCCCCACGCCTCAAGTCTGTGTTACATTAACACACATTACATTGCACATTGCACATTCTCATTGCACTCCTGTTTTGCATTTACTTCATTTTTTTTTCTATATATATCTTTTATATCTTTTTATTTTATATTTGTTTTTTTCATGTGTGTAGTACTTATTGTGTTTTTATGTTTTATGTTCCTTGTATGCACCTATATACCAAGGCAAATTCCAGGTAGGTGTAAACCTACTTGGCAATAAATACTTCTGATTCTGATTCTGATTCCACTGCTTGTTATTAATATAACTTACAAGGTTACAAGATTGGCTTACTCTGAAATTCCTTTCCTTACTAACCAATCACCACTCAGGAAGAGTAAGTTAAGTGATGCTGTCACTGCCGTAGAAAAAATGGCTTACAGGACACTATTGATTGATGCGTACCAGAGATGATATAGAAGTGAGTATAGGCTGTGCTGATTGAAATGCCGTATACCTGTGTATACTATGCACTACACCACAGATTCTCCACAATCCTCAGTCTGTTGGATGGAGATCCATGGCAGCTCCTCTCAGCAAGGATGGACCTCCTGTCCCAGCTGAATGGGAGGATTTAGCTTTCTGGCCTTTCTCAGTTCTCAGTTTGTTAGACCTCGTGAAGTGCAAGGGTTCCTTCAACAAGGATGGGGTATGGAAACTTTTGGACTCTATTTTCTTCATGGAGACCAGGGATTAGACCCTGTTCCCTGCCCTTTGCAGGACAAACTTCTTTATTTGCAGTCTCTTTTTGAAGCTGATCCGGCTGCTTTAAGCTACTGTATATCTGTAAAACATGGCCATATTGATTATGGGCCAGTCTGTGCATATTACTTAGCATAGTTTCTGCATAATGTCAGGAAGAAAAACCTACCAGGGGCAGCATACAGTTGATTGAGACCTGCCACTGGTCCTGCAGGGTTTAAGCAAATTGAAAATCTGATTTATGTAGGGGACTGATTAATTAATCTGAATTGAATGAATACCTTTTATTTTTATTCATTCATTTTTGCCATGGAGTTTGTAAAGCACTTTGAAACCTTGTTTAGAGAAGTGCTATACAGTGTGTCAGTGTGTACAATTTGGTGCAGATTGTTTCAATTTTGTTTAAATTAAGTACAAAGGCTTTACTAAATCAGGCAGGGTTCGGTACAGAAAAAGGCAGTCCAAGTAATCTGGCAGAGGTATCCAAAATCCGCTAGGCAAACACAGGTCAGAACGTCCAGAAAACTGGTCGTAACAGGAGGGCATACAGTACACAGGAAGATAAAGCTGGAGCGCTGACACGATCTGGCACAGAAGGAGAGTAGCACAGGTTTTAAATACACAAGGGACAAGACAATTGCACACAGGTGCAACAAATTAGGGAGGAGCAGGTAATCACAGGAGTGGGAAACACAGACTATCCTGGAGACGGGACTTGGTGCCATTCTAGTTTAAATGTTTTATGAAGATACATTTATTTGGAGGGAATATTCCAGAGAATTTCTTTAAAGCAAAGTTACAGGTGCATTTTTACTTAACTTCTCAATTTTCCTCATGAAGATTAATATTTGAACTCTAAAAAAAGTAGTATCATATTTTTTTTCTCTTAAACCTTTTAGATTTTTTGTTTAAATTTTAAAGAAAAATTTATATTGAATCATTTTTAATGCACCAGTGACCTACTGGAAACCATTTTTTTTGCACTCACGGTTCCGGTCAGGATGAATTACAACAAAGACCCCAAAAAATGTAATAATGACTAAAGCATGGTTGCTGTTGTTGCCTTTATTTTATCATGGTATTTGCATGGTTGTTGTTAACATTTCAATTATGAAACAATTCTTTTTTAGAATACAGACATTTATATATATCAGCAGTGTTCAAAGATTTTTTACTGGCTTGCATTTTTTGTTCACTGTAAAGTTTGTTCTGAAGATTATTGTTTAATGAACGACATGACATTATGTGAAAATACAGTATTATCATGCCAAAAAAAAAGATTGCTAGCATGCTAACGCTAGCGTGCTCGCAATCTTTTTTTTAAGGTTGTTGTGAAAAAAGTGATAGTAATACATTGAAACGATATTAAACTAAGATATTACAATCAATATCGTAATTTTTAAATCCTTATTTATGGAGAAAATACTACATTTTAGGGTCTCTCTCCCAGCTTGCCGGTGTAGGCAAGGCATTCTAGGTACCCCTCCGTTTGAAGTGAGGGTCCAAAAAAACTTTGTTTGAGGGGTATAAAGCCTTACCTCTCCGTCCCAACAGGTATTGGGACAGCCTACCCCTACACGTGAACGCACAAAATGAAGTGGAAGGGCTAAGGGGTAGGGCCAAGGGGTGAAATAGGATTGGGCCTTAGTTTCAGTGTATCTACAATTCCCTCCTTTCACATTTGAGGGAGGGCTGTCTGTATCAAGATATATCAGCATACAACAAACTAGTGGAATTAATATTTATTAGATGTGGAGCCTACAATCAAAATGATGCAGTTACTGTTTAAGGCAGGACATGGCAAAAACATATTTTTTTCATGTACTGGTCAATTTTGAGATTTTGGTCTATTTTGGTTCCATGTCTTCTTTCACTCTAATGGAAAGAAAAGTTAAAAAGTACACATTTTGATGGTGTTTGTTTTACTACCCTCTGACTGTCTGCATCTGTATATTTCTCATAAATTCACCAAACAAGGTAATCTGCATATTAAATGTTGTGCAATAATAGGTAGACTTGATGTTGGCTAATTAATAATCATAAAATATTTAATTAAAAACAATAAAGTTATCAATTAAGAATAATGAAATAATTAATGAGAAACAATAAAATTATCAATTAAGAATAATACAATTTGTAATTATAATTTATAAAAGACGGGGCACCACCCTGGTATCAGGGACCAACAATCAATCTGTAAAGATCAGTCTCATAAAATCTCAATATTTACTATTAATGATTATAAAATGAACAGTTCAAGCACTGGCTATCATGTTCCAGCTGTATTCACATACATATGCACAAATAATCACACAATACCGGTACTTTAAATACAATAGAATTTATTAAAGATAATAACATCAATGTTAATTAATGACTATTATCCTAACAAAAATCCACTATATCAAAGATCACAACACTAGCACTTAACACGATTTATAACACACATGCAATACCTGTGTGTAGGTCTATGTGTGTGTGTGTGTGTGTGTGTGTGTGTGTGTGTGTGTGTGTGTGTGTGTGTGTGTGTGTGTGTGAGAGAGAAAAGGGGGAGTCAAGATGGCGTACAAAGTCACGGGGGATGACGTCGTATTACTGAATTCAAGATGGCGGTCTAACCGCGTGGTGTCGTGTTACTGAATTCAAGATGGCAGTCTAACCACGTGATTTGACGTAGGATCGAATTCAAGATGGCGGTATAAACTCGTGGTTTGACCAACGGGAAATGGAGAACAAAGGGATGCTTTGGTCTATCTCGTGGTTCAAAGCGCCGAATGGCGTCGATATGCGACCGCACTATCTAAGTCCCCGAATGGGTATAACACGTGAATTATGTGGATGCAGGTCGGAAAGTGTGTGCAGGCGGGTTTAGGAGAAGAGAGAGAGAGAGAGAAAAGGAAACATGCAAAGAATGATCAGAGGAGATCTCAAACACCGCCAGAGACAACTTTGCGGGGACTTTACCACTCGGTACCCAAGCGGACGAACTAAGATCCGTCCAGCTGTGTACCGATCTTTTAATGGGTTAAAATCTCCGCAAAATTGGTCTAACGGTAAACAGGGCCGTGATGTGGCCGGAAACGCAGATTCGTCACGACACGCTGGCACAAAACAAAGGGACTTGGCGGTCCTACAGAAATATACACTCAAATAATAACACGCTAATGTTTAAACTAGTCTCTGCCCAGACATAAGCCTCTTACTTGTTGCTGGTCCACGGTTCGTTGATGCGCGAGCGGCACGTTCCGGGAAGACAAGTGAATTGTGTTCGTGGCCTCTAGAACAGCTGATTCGCGCGGTGGCAGCGGGGATTGAACTGGGCCGGATAGGAGAGAATTCGTCTCGTTCTCCTTGGCGAATGTGTCGTGCCCTTCGTGGCGAATGATTCTTGCCTTTCCTGGCGAATTTACTTGCCCTTCTGCAGGGATGAACAGCTGAGGAGAAGCTGTGGTTTTGGATCCGGAGAAAAGTCTGGGGATAACTCGGCCTGCGAGTGAAAGACCTTGCCGCGGTTGTTTCAAAATAAATTTCAGGTAAAAAAAGGGAAGTTCACAAAAATAAAAGAGAATGAACTTAAGTTAAAAAATACAAATACAAACGTTTGGTGGTTGCTCCCTTAAGTGTCTGGATCATCTGGAGGAACCGGGAGAGGTTCTGGTCCTATCTTCAGTGCACGGGATAAAGCAATGAATTGAGGGGGTTCTCTGTATTTATTACCTGAGAGGTGTCCGGCCTCCCTCCAGGGAGGGGCCGTGGGGTCTGTTGGCTCTCAGCCAATGGAAGGCCCGAGTTTGACCTCGGGCGGCGGTCAAAAAAACATGGAGGCCCCAAGGGAATTCTGGGGGTTTTCTGGCCTCATGGTCAGAGAAACAACTCTAGGTCAGGCTTCTCAAATGTGATGTAGGCCTCTCCTTTGTCCTGGGCTCGATCCCAACATAAACATACCATTTCTTGATGTAAGTCATTAGCTGGGGAAGTTCTGTAGTGATATGTTCTAGTATTTAGTTTTATCCTATTCACCTGCAGTGCCAATGGGCAAATGTATGCAAATTAGCACATTTTTATTAGTTAAAGTCTAATATGCATATCAAGGAGGCAATTTTGATGACATCATTAGGTACAAATTTAACTGTATTCACCTGTAGTGTCTACCCTTAAGTACAGTACATTAGCCTGTATGCCCTAACTTATTACATTATCTAGTAGCTCATGCGCATACACGTGCACACAGACATCAAAGGGGACTTTAGCCCCTGCCCTTTTTCTGGTGTGCTTTTTTATTTTTATTTATTGAATTTTTTTAATAAATTAATATTATACTCTAACCCAGCTTCCCCGTCAACAAATATATTGATTAAATAAAAAATAAAGACCATCGTCATTTACCCCCGAACCCCTACATTGAACGGGTTACATACAACAACAAGCGGAGAAATCGCGGGCTGACCGGCGCGGAGAAATGTGCGTCCGGCGTGAACAGCCAGACGGCTGCGCGCGCGAGAATTTCACTGCTCGGCGCTTCCACGTCCGGTGTGAATCCGGCATTAATGGCATGCATATTTGATCATTTATATCAGGGGTCTTCAACTAAAATTGCAAGAGGTCCAGACATCAACCCTCCTCCCCTTCTGGGGTCCGGATAATTAGAGACATACAAATATGGGCTCTGACTAAATCAGTTTAATTAACATTTTTATTGCAGAAGGTTGCTTTTGTAACAATACAAAATCAAACACAAACTGGGAAAAATACAATGTGGACAAACATGAAACAAAGTGCAATAAACATTTTGTCTTGGAATTTGCATAGGCCTACATTCCTTTTAACCATAAAGATGTAACATCCTCAAAGACAAACATATAAAGTGCTTTAGGTTGAATTGATTTTAACAACCACTTAAAGATTGAAGCAAAAACTTCTTAGAAAATGTAACAAGAAACAATTTTCATAGGTTCATTCACATGTAGCCTATTGTCTGTCGGCCTACTTCCCTAATTCAGTGGGAGAAATTGGCTTTAGCTTTCTCTGTTAGTATTTTGAACCTTGGGAGGAATTGGGTCAGTGCCATTCTCAAACAGGATTGTAAATGTTCGTTAGTCATTCTTGAACGGTATTTGGTCTTAATAATGTTAAAGGGGACATTGTATGCCCATTTTACCACAAGTTGATATGGTTCCTTGGGGTCTTAATGAAATGTCTGTAACATATTTTGGTCAAAATACCACAAGGATCATTTAAAACAGCACCCTTTTTACCCTGTCTAAAACAGCCCTCCACAGAGTGACCTGTTTTGAGTGCCTGTTCCTTTAAATGCTAATGAGCCAGCTCCCCCCTCCCCCCTCTCCCCCCATGATTTTAAACGATATAAATTACATATTTTATATGATATAAATTATCAAATATGCATCCCATACTTTGTATTCCCCCTTCTGTTGTCCTGGAGTTTTAATTTTCCCAATCACAGTCCCCCTCTGCCCATCCACTACAAGCACACAAGCAGACAGACAGAGAGAGAAAGAGAGGGGGGGGGGGGGGGGGGGGGGGGCTATGAAGACCATCATTTACCCCCGAACCCCTGTGTGAACAGCCAGGCGGCTGCGCGCTTGAGAACGGCGCTGCGTCCGGTGTAAACCCGGCGTAACAAGTGGGGGGGCTCTGTGTGTTTGTGCCAGTGTTACAGTAGTGCTGAACACTGCGGAACTCTTCCACACTGCTGGCTGTGTGGCGTTGACACAAATTCCAGCTCACGCATGGGAGAGCGAGCGGTCGCGCCCGAGCAACTGCTGCAGCCTCCCAGTCCCAACGATCCAGACAAATGCCACATGTGAGTGAATCGCGGGCTGACCAGCGGAGAAATGCTCGTCCCGTGTGAACAGCCAGGCGGCTGCGTGCTTGGGAACGGCGCTGCGCTGCCTCGCTGCGTCCGGTGTAAACCCGGTGTAACGAGTGTGGGGGGACGGGGGGTGAGGTGGGGGGTGGGCCAAGGCCATGTAGGGAGACTTCCAGTGTATTGTTACGACACAAAACACAGGAAGCTCATTCGAGTCACTCAAGCATGACGTTTCTGACTTAGAGGAACTATAACAAAACGCGCAAGTGTTTTTTTTCCAGAGTTTTTGGGTTGGTAGACATGCCAGATACCCACATTAACCTGTAGAAGCACTAACAAAGTGGAATTTGCATGCTATGTCCCCTTTAAGTGTTGAGAATGCTGATTCGCAACTGTATGTGGAGCCAAACATCATCAAGGTGTGTACTGCCACTTTAGTGAGACCAGGGAAAACTTTCTCAGGTACAGTCTGTAGCCAGAAGCTGGCAGCATCACTAACTCCACACTGCTCTACATTTGCTTATAGATCAACAAGTTCCATCTGTAGAGATGCCATATCTACCCACTTGAAGGTCATTTTAGCCTCCTGTGAAAATGTGGTAACATTTTTGACCAGAAAAGGATTCTGAATGAAAAGGAGGACCTGTTCTCCCAGGCTGAAGTCATCAAAACGATCACTGAAGTTTCCAATCAGTTTTTGTATGAACTCAACATGAGAAGAAATATCTCTCTCACCCTGAATTTGCTTCATTGCTGGAAAATGTGTAAAGTTCTCTTGGAGATCCACTTTGAAAATCTCCAACTTCCGCTGGAAAGACTGGACAGCTGCTACCAAATCACACAGTTGTTCTTGTTTTAAGTTGAGGTCATTTAGGTGTGAATGTCAACTAAGAAGGCCATAAAATCTTTTTTTCTCTCATCTTCCAAAAACTGAGCAAACTGTCTGGCCTTATGATTCTTCTGTTGTTCCAGGAACATTTTTATTTCATTTCGAATTGCCCAAATGCGTGCTAGAACTCTGCCTTTGCTCAACCATCTAACATTGCAGTGCAGCAGTAGGTCATTTGAATTTGCACCAACTTCCGTCAGGAATTCTCAAAGGAGGCGATGTTTATGTGATGACGATGCCCTGAGAAAGTTGATAAGTTTCATCACAGTATTCATAACCTCTGCATACTCTTCTGAACGAGCAGAACAGACTGATGGATAATGCAGTGATATGAGAAGAGGTCTGGGTTGTCCTCTGTCATTTGAGTTACTGCTCCTTTTTCTTTACCCATCATGGAGGGAGCTCCATCGGTGGTGATGGACACAACATCTTTCATACTGATACCTCTCTGTGTTAACATTTCTTTTATAGCTAAGTATATGTCTTCCCCTCTGGTGTGTGTTGTAAGTGCTGTGATGCCTAAAATGTCCTCACAGAAATCGTTCCTCTCTGCGTGGTAAAATCTGGCATATACCAAAAGCTGAGCATTGTCACCAATATCAGTTGATTCATCAACTGCTAAAGCTATGCACGGTGCACTCTTAATAGCAGCAGTGAGCTGTAACTGAACATCCGCTCCTAATATTTCGGTGCGTCTTGTAGCTGAGAGGGGGATTTGTTGAATTTTTTCTGTCAGTTCACGTCTTTCTTTTCCATCCAGAAGTGTTTCGGACACAGCACAACACTCTTTAACGATGCTCCCATCTGTAAAGGGCTTTTTATGTTGTCACAAAATCCAGTGTATTCTCAGCGAACACTCGTATGTCCGCTGTTGTGCAGAGAGGGAATGAGAGAGGACCCGCGTAGATCGCTCATACTGGGCTTTGAGCTCATTGATTCTTCGGGTCCTTACCTCGGACTGCTGCGGGTACGAGTCTTCAAAGTGTCTGTGTTTGGTTTCATAATGGCGTTTTAAATTGCCGCTTTTGACAACCGCAACAGACTCAGAGCAAATGAGACACACCGGTCTTGTTGAGCTCACTGCAGGAAGAACAAACACATACTTTTCTGTCCACTCTGCTCGGAAGACTTCGGTTTTCCACGTCAACTTTCCCTAACTTTTGATAACGCCATATTTCGCCTTCATCCGTGGCGACCCGGCTACCTAGCAACCCGGCTACACAGTATATGATAGCAACCCATAGGACCCAAGCGGCTCCACTGGGCTGGCGTCGTTATGCCTGATTAAAAGTCTCTTAAAAGTCAAACAAGGCTGCCGAAGTATTTATATATATATTTTTTAATGGAGAGTCGCGGTCCGGATTTGGACCGGAGTCCGCCAGTTTGTGACCCCTACCGTAAAGGCTATAATCAGAGTTTGTCCTTTTAAGCCTTAGGTGCAGCACTCAAGTCTAAACTGAATGAATGTCAAATCAGTGTGGAGAGCACTGACCACTGTCATAGACTTACTGTTGTAGTTTAATTTATGAATTGAAAACCTTATTTTGTAAATTACAGCACACTTGTAATAACGGTAACAGTCTATACAACATCCATTGCACTTCTGTCCGTCCTGGGAGAGGGATCCCTCACATGTGGCTCTCTCTGAGGTTTCTACCTTCTTTTTACCCTGTTAAAAGGGATTTTTAGTAGTTTTTCCTTACTCTTGTTGAGGGTTGAGGGCAGAGGATGTCACACCTTGTTAAAGCCCTATGAGACAAATTGTGATTTGTGAATATGGGCTATACAAATAAAATTTGATTGATTCATTGATGATAATACTTTTTAAAGCACTTTCTAAATAAAAACAGAGTTCAGGTTTAACAGATTTTTTAAACTAATATAAAGTGGAGTAATATAGGAAATTGTGGATGTGATACATTGAAATACTTCAAGATGCATCGTTGTTTCCTTTGTTGTTGCTCTTGTGATAAACCTAGTGAATACCAAAGAAGACCATTGTCTCTGTGTGAACTGTTGAGTATTAAACAATTGTGTGAGTGTAAGGGTAATAAAATAAATTGTTAAGTTAGTCAAAGATGTTCTACTATATTCAAATTGTTGTTTTAAATAAATAATTATGAGAAGTGCCCTTTTTCTCAGTTGAGCCCCTGCCCCCCAAAATGTCTGTGCATGTATAAATGCATGCATAAATAAATTAAAAAAACACCCTAGAAAAAGGGCACTTTATCTCTAGGATGAAAAAGGGAAGGGGCTCAAGCCCCCTTTGATGTCTATGTGTGCATGTGCCAGGTGAGTTGTGTAAATAAAATTGCTATTGTGAAAATAAATGTAAAAGCAAGACAAATCTTCCCAAAAATTAAACAGAAACTGAAGCAGTACTGACGTTGAGCTTATCACATGGCAATTACAGTAAATCAAACATCATTTGGCCAGTGTTTGTGTTTCATGTAAATCTGGTTTGATACACAAACATTAACCATTTAACAAAATACATGTTTCATTAAGAAAAGACTATGTGACTGTCAGTGCAGTTCCGTCGTGCATGGGTTCATGTTACATACTGAAATGTAACCACAACATCTTAAAGACACCTTTACATGTTTTACATTGACCATTAATATTTGGCAGAAACTTAAACTGACTTCAAGTCATATTGCAGATATTTGTCATGTTTATCCACCATGGTTTAATACACTGATGTACTTAAGATTACTCTCAACATATTCCCAAATCTCCATCCTTTTACAGACATACAAGGCATTGGAGGGCGTAGCAGCAAAGTATATCAGCGTACAACTGTATGCAATTCACAAAGCAACTCTCAGTATTTACTACAGTAATGAATGAGGAGAGTTGTAATACTAAAATAAATAATATACTTTGAATGTATAAAGTAGATATCATATTTGATTTTAATTCTGAATAATATTTGTTGTGTTAAGAGCCTCAACACAAAATATGTGATTGGCATATATGACATATATTATACATGTACCTACACAGTTGTTATATCATCTGTGAACCATACCATGTTTTGTTTTCATTCCGATTGTAATATTTAGCTGGAGTTTGACCGCAACTTTGTGCAAGATTAAGTGGAGTGAGAGAGAATGGTCGATCAACTGAAGTCTCGGTTTGTGAGGATCATGGGGGCTACCAGGGTCCAGATGTACAGGGCCAAACATACCCAGCTGGAGGTGATCTTCACCCACACTGCTGGCCACTTGCTAGTTATGGTGTAGTCTGCGTCAGGGCTGTCGGAAAACACAACAAAGGCCTTTCAGTAATCATAATTTATCTACTTGTCATGATTCAAGCTGGATAATAATCTTTCATATAGCATGAAAAGAGAATGACCCTTACCATAGGGCTTTCAATTGAGGTATTTAATGTTAAATTTTACATGACTTTTCAAACAGGGACATGCAGATGTGCCATAAGGAGTTATTACGATTACTTATAGTTCAGAATGTCATCAACAGAACTAAATACAAATGACATTTCAATCCCCTGATGCTCTTAGTTATGCTGCTATAGCTCTAGAAGGTCGGGGGACACATGACACACGGAGCTTCTCTTCCCAGCTTCTCCTTCCTCTTCTCCATCCTTATTACATCAAAGAAATTAATATCTCATCAATACATGTAACTGACTTGACTTCTTCCCCGGAGTCCCTTTGCCTTATCGTCCGCAGATCCAGGGCCGCGGCTGCGGCCACTTCGTGGATTATGATGGTGGATCGCTAATCAGAGATCGTGATCGTAATGGTGGATCCTGTATCGTGCTGGCTGATCGTGATAATAATGGCGGATCCTGTATCTAGCTGGCTGATCGTGATAATAATGGCGGATCCTGTATCTTGCTGGCTGATCGTGATAATAATGGCGGATCCTGTATCGTGTTGGCATCTGATAGTGGTGTTGGACCACGATCAAGGTGGCAGCTGATGGTGGATCCTGATGGCGGCAGTGGATCATGATTGTGGTGGCTGCTGACCATAGACTATGATTACAACAAGACTGGTTGATATACAATATGTCTCCTTAAGATACTCGACCATTACTGACAATAATCCATCAATTCATTGACCTTCCATTATGCTACAAAGTGTTTATTCTAATCAATGCTGCAAATACCCTTATCTTTCTGATGTTCTCCATTACACGTGGCATCTATTGCACTTCTGTCCGTCCTGGGAGAGGAATCCCTCACACGTGCCTCTCTCTGAGGTTTCTACCTTCTTTTTACCCTGTTAAAAGGTTGTTGTTTTTGTTTTGTTTTTCCTTACTCCTGTTGAGGGTTAAGGGCAGAGGATGTCACACCTTGTTAAAGCCCTATGAGACAAATTGTGATTTGTGAATATGGGCTATACAAATTAAATTTGATTGGTTGATGCAGAATGCAGAATCTTCACCTAACAAAGTTTATTTAAAAAAGGCCATGCATGATGCCAACTCTGTACTTATGTCTGAATACCATTTACTCTGGCCCTCATGTTATTATATTATTTGGGAATTTCAGTCCTTTTACTTTAGTACTTATGTTCTAGATTAGAAAAGCGCTATATAAATACAGACCATTTAGATAAATAGATTGAAAAGATAGAATAATTGTATTGTCATTGCACAGTGTACAATGTAATTTAGCAGCAATCCCCAAGGTGCAATATATACATAACAATAAAAAAATTTTAAAAAATTAAATGAAAAAAATAACGACCCTGAAAGTTGGTCGCTGTGCAGTTAGCTACAGCAGCTAAGTTGCTCCTTTTGGTTGGTCTGAAATCAAAATTTCTCAAGGAGCAATAGTATACTTGTACAGGTAAATTTCAAGCAACTACTTTAGATGTTACCAATAGAAATTAGATATTATTATTTGTTAATGATCAGTTTTCAGTTGCAAAACAGTAGTAGTAGTAGTTGTTGGGGACACTATAGAAATATGGCAGTGGTTGAATGAATCTTTATCACCACACCATATTCATTATTAGATTTAACAGGCTAATATGTATCACTTCAAAGTGACATCTTAACTGGACTCCTGTATTGTAGACCCAGAGTAACACAATGTAGGTGGTTTGTTGAGAAGGGGTGTACTGACCTATACCAGTTGGTAAGGGTCATCATGATGTACAGTGAGGCCAGGAAGAGCATGAAATGGAAGAAGGAGTAGCTGTACTGAACCATGTCCCGCTCATTGTCCTCCACCCGCCTGGGTCCTGTTGACTCCTCTGATAGGTCAGGGCTGCTGCCACCCTCAGCCAGAATGGCTGAGTCTTTGGAGGCCATGGTCAGCTTGTTCACCTGACTGGTGCTGGATGAACGAATGCTAAACAGGGTTAAATGAATAGTTTGTACAGTTATTTTTACTATCGATTACTGTGTTTTTACAAAGACCCAAAAGCATAAACCACAACAGCATATGACAAAACAAGATGACAAACATTTTTCATACTTATCTGAACCCTGTAAATTAAATCAAGTTTGTGAAGACTACAACAAAGAGACTGTCCAAGACATTGTTCGTAATTGTTTTATAATAGTTATAGGGTTTCGACTAGTTTCGTCCTCTAAACCAACAACTTGTCTATTAAAATCAACCCAAACTAGACTTTTTGAGGAAGTTTTTCCTCTAATTGACAGTTCCATATTAAATCAGATTAATATATCTTTGTTAACCGGCTACGTACCACAAGCTTTTAAGGTAGCAGTAATTAAATCTCTGCTTATAAAAAAGCCCACCCCAAAGCTGTTGCTAACCAGCTATGTGATTACTTAGATAGTAGTAGTTTGTTGGAAGACTTTAAGTCAGGATTTAGAATCCATCACAGCACAGAAACAGCACTATTAAAAGTTACTAATGACCTTTTCATGGCATTAGATTATGGACTTGTGTCTATACTTGTCCTGCTGGATTTTAGTGCTGCATTTGACTCCATAGATCATACGATACTGTTACAGAGACTGGAACAACATGTAGGGATTAAAAGAACAGCACTAGGCTGGTTTCAGTCATATTTATCAGATATATTTAAATTTGTTAATGTTAACAATGACTCCTCCATGAACACACAATCATCGTCATGGAGTACCACAAGGTTCTGTCCTTGGACCGATACTCCTCACCTTATATATGCTCCCTTTAGGCAACATAATCAGAAAGCACCAAGTACACTTCCATTACGTACGTAGATGACACCCAGCTGTACATATCTATGAGGACTGATGAATCTAATCACTTAGTTTAACTTCAGGAATGTCTTAAAAACCTCAAGTCCTGGATGACCCAGAACTTCTTACTTCTAAATTCAGAAAAAACTGAGGTCATTTTAATTGGCAAAACATCTCAGAGAAACCAGATAGTCATCTTGGATGGTATTAGTTTGGCCCCCAGCTCCACTGTGAGGAACCTAGGAGTTATGTTTGACCAGGACAAACTCTGGGCAAAAACAACCAAGTTTGTAAACTTGGGCAATGTATGGAGAGCCGGAGGAGATGGCGGGGTGCGCTGGGTTCCTTACGATTCGAATGACAGCACGCAGCGCGGATCACAGAGACACAGAGAGGCACAGTAAATTACTGACAAAGCTGGTAAAAACTGTTAAAAATATTTTTTTACGGTCCAAACTTGTATGAAAAGACCCAAAATAAACACTATAAGCAGACTACTTAATTACTATAACTGCATTAGCTTTTGTGTAGGAACGATTCTGTCCCAAGCATTTGATCCATATAAACGGTGGATCACTATATCCGTGATGACTATATCCGGTTTCCTCTGTACAGTTAATAGGATTGCTTGATGTGTTTTCCAGGAAGGGTGTGATAAACTTAGAACAAGGCTTTCAAATGAGTTCGAGTTTAGTTAAGGATTAATTGATGGAGGAGGAATCCCCATGAAGTTATTTAATCACCTCAAAGACAGACATTTAGATCCGTGCACAGAATGAATTTTTTGCCTTTATTTGGATAGGACAGAGTTAAGTGTGTGAAAGTGGTGTTAGGGTTAGTGACGAGAATCGAAACCTGGGCCACTACAGAGAGAGGCTTAAAAACTCTGTACATGGAACACCAGCTCTACAGGAGAGCTATATGGCGCCCAAAGAGGACATTTTTTGATGAATGGATCAGCTTGTGGAGAGCTGGGAAATCCCCAAGTTGACAGTATTGAAAGTTTCATTTTCACTATAGTGCAGTCTTGCCAAACAATGATTTGACACTGACTGAGTTGTTTCAGTTGGTTGCTAAAATGAAAAATGTGTGACACAAATAAAGGAATGCAGCAATGACAATTTAATGATAGTGTTATTGGCAGTAATAGTAGTATATGTGGGCAGGCCAGGTATATTGTAAATCTAAACAATATATCTCAATCCATAATGTGGGCGCAGCGACGATACAGCACAAGGACTCCGGGGGAAGAAGTCAAGTTAGTAAAATGTATTGATGAGAAATTAATGTGATGAAGAGGGAGAGAAAGAAAGAGCAGCTCCATGTGCCATGTGTCACCAGACAATCTAGGCCTATAGCAGTATAACTAAGCGCTGGTCCAAGGCAGAACTGAGCCAGCTCTTACTACATTGCTCAAAAAAATGAAGGGAACACTTAATCATCACAGCAACACCAAGTCAGTTAAACGTCAGGGATATCAATCTGTCCATTTAGAAAGCACAAGTGATTGTGAATCAATTTCCCCTGCTTTGGTGCAAATGAAAGTGACAACAGGTGCAATGGAGAGGCAAAAGCAAGACAACCCCAAAAAAGTGAATGGTTTTGCATGTGGTGGCCACAATTCATAATTGCTTGTAGTGGAAAAATAACTAAGTGTGGTTGAAACCTATGTTGTAGTTGAAAAGTAAGTTTTATGACCTGTATCTAAATACATATATAACCTGTCTAAATACTTTATGATCTGAACTGTTTTATGGTCTGAACTGTGTATGACCTGAAAACTGTAAGACCTTTTTTATCACTTATTTACTCTCCATAGAACTGAATTTATGTCCAAAGGAAACATATGTAAATCTGTTTTCTGTTTCTTGATTCCTCTCTCAAACTGCGCCTACAGAACCAGTCTGAACTGGCTCAGAGAAACAGCCTTAGTTCTCCTATATACGATCCTTGTATTTGACTGTTCTCTATCTTCACTCTGAGATCCCTGTGACTCTCTGTGTTGATCCTTTCTGCAGAAAGCCTCTATTAAAATACACAAAGACAAATTTGGTTTTCCAGCCTCTTGTATTTCCAGATTTCCATCACATGCTCTCTCCTTATACTTGCTGACTGATTCTTCTCTAGTTTTTTGTTCTGCTAGTGTCCTTGTCACTACATGGCCCTTAATAATATGGCACCATCATACCTTAAAGAGCTCATAGTACCATGCCAACCCACTAGAGCACTCCAGTACCTGCCGCCCAATCAGTTGCTGCACAGGTAGTCCAGCTCCTCCAGGATGGCAAATCCATACTTGCAGTCACAAGAAAGACTGGCCATTATGGGAGGAGAGCTGGACAGGGCCATAGAAGGGCATCAACCCAGTGGCAGGACCAGTATCTCCTTCTTGTTGCTTTCTAATTTTTGCTGTGGTATTGAATTTCAATGATATTGATACTACTAAACTACTGGTATCATGACATCTAAAATCTTACCTCGGGGTAGTAACCCTACCTGGAGTAGAGGATGCACAGGACAAATATGACAAGCCCCACAATGCTCTGGGCATCCCACCATTGCAGGTATGGAGATGATAGGACAGGTTCCTCTGTGCCAATGATCACCACGGCCGTCTGGTTCTCTATCTCAAGAGGGGCTAGCGTGGGGGTTGTGATCTGCTGAAAGATACTCAGCAGGCTGGGGTTACATACTCTGTCTGAGAGGAGGAAAAAAAATTACATGTTTTTATCTATAGCATAGTTTATGCGATGGAATGTAATGAGATATATTCTGAAAATGTGTGACCTCATTTGCAGACACATTCCTGACATTCAGATGTTCTTGAGAGAAAATTCTTGAGCTCCAAGACACTAGCTTGAAAATTCTACTTAAACCATTTCAAAGTAATAATAATGCTTTCTTTCTAAGTACTTTTAGCTAGAAAATCAATTAACTATAGCATGTGAACATGAACCATACACATTGAGCCGAACCAAGAGCAAAATTAATTGCATACAAAATTGAAAGCATCAGCGTGGTGATACATATCCTACACGTTATATCCAAATCAGCCGATAGTTACTTTATTGAACTATAATAGTGTCATTTCATTAGCTGTGTGTAGTGCTCTTTTCCCTGCTGTCGTTGTATCGCTCTCTCTCTAATAGATCGCTGTTGTTTCTGCAATCCATAACTGCACCAATTTTGTAATCATAGGAATATTTCTTGCAACTAACAAACAGTCTCACCAGGTTCATTGGTCATTGCAGACCAGGTCAGAAACATGGTGTACAGGGTGATGATGGAGGACTGTAGAAGACCTGAACGTGGCTGAGATTCCTAGGGACACACACAGATAGAACAGTCATGTATGAAAAGGCAAGCTCACGAGAATGTCTGCAGACATCCTGTCTTGTCTTGAGTGCATGTCTGAAAATGGCTTAAGATACATCAGACTACTTCCAGGGCCAGGTGTGAGTACAGGCTACATAAAACAAGTCCCATTCATAACAGTCCATACAGTTTGGTCTTTTTCTACTGTTAAGAAACTGGTCCTATATGCTTCTTAATCAGTAATTGGGCTCATGGTATGTAGCTTGCATTCGGCACACTTAAATCCTGGTAAGGTTTGACAGAAGTCTATTGACATAACAAGTGCATAGCAACTTAAGCAACAAATCAGTTCTAGGTTTTGACCTCTGAAGTTAAAATAACATTTCAATCAACTCTGATCTCATACATGTCCTGTCTGGAATCAAATTGATGGAAATCTGTCAAAGTGATGGACAAATTTCATCCCTAATTGTATTAAGAATATTCTACTGTATTGCAATCCCTGTACATATGGTAAATATTACCAGACTTTAAACATATTCTTTAAATTGTGCATGTCACAATTTGGCAATGTTGCATCAAATGACTACATTTGCCTGACTAGATGTTTGATGCTGAACCACTGTTCTCAGTTCTGTACCTGTACTTTGGGAAAAACAGAGACAACAGATGCCACAATGCAGAACAACATGTTGAAGCTGATGAAGAACTTGTTGATGAAGCATCCATCAGGCTTGGTGTAGAAGATGAAGAATATTATGGCGGCAGTAAATGACAGGATGTAGTTGAACGCTGTAACCACCAACAAAGCTAGAAACAGAATGCAGAAATGTTAGTTATTCAGCAATAGGTATACAAAAAACTCAAGATATGTATCTCAATTATTTGGTGTTCAACCTATGCATCTGCGTTGATTTGATATGGTTATCACTTATTTCAGTTGTGAGCAGTCTTATTGTATTGTGTGTATTGCACAGTGCCTGCATGTTTTCATATACAGCATGTTACTAGGCCACAGCTCGAGTCTCTTACCTGCATACCAGACCCTGGAGTTGCCGTTCTCCATCTTGTCTACCCAGGACTCATTCCAGGAGTGGGCAAAATCCACCAGCAGCACGAGCTGGATCAAAATGAAAAAGAAAGCTCCACCGGAGCCCACCACAAACCACACTGCAACGAAATAGGCCCACAGGTCATTAAATTACTCATCTATCATATAATATCTATTATTATCTATTACTATTATCATATTATTGTATATTGGATTTAATGATCTGAGTTTTAAAAAGTTCAAATACAAAGTTCTTACTGTAGGTAAAAGGCCCATCTGGAATGTAAAAGGCAGCCACTGTAACTGCTACCAAGGCAGCAAACTTAAAGAACCAAAATCTGAAAACAAATGAACTGACAGTTATTAAGCATACAGGAGGCACATAAACATATCTGTAATAAAATTAAAATAGCATCAGTCAGGCAGTTATATATATTTTTGGAGTTGTATTGACAGTACATCTAATAAGTGACCCACAAAAGCCTCGAAAGCGTTTTATCTAAATTTAACAGTAAGAGAGTCACTTGATGAGGGAAAATTTTTATGTGTGAAAGTGTGACACATCACTGATCTTTCAGACAGACAGCATATATTAATAATGTAACTGTAGAAAATATTTCCTGTTGCTGTGGTTTTATTTTAGAGAAGAAAACAGAACTTCTTCCTCTCTTGTCTTGATGTCACTCTTTAGCACTTACAATCGAAGATTATGTTACACTAACCTTTCATTTAATACTCAACTGAGAGATAAAGAGTGCTGTTCTGCAGACCAAAGCAATACCAGAGCAGTATACTGCTGAAAACCTGGCAAATGTCTCCCCCACCAACTTGGTCAACTTTTATAACACCACACTCTCCTTCTGCCTCGACCAGCTAGCACCCATTCAAACCAGATCTGTCACCCTTCACCCACTCCGCCCCCTGGTTCACTGACGAGCTGCACCAGCTAAAATCAAAAGGATGCCAGCTCTAGAGGCTCGGCAGGAGAACTGGTCTCACGGTCCACAGAGGCATACAAAGAACACCAACATCTTTATAAAAACACTCTCAACACTACCCACTCTGCATTTTACTCAGGACTAATGCAATCTGGCTGCGACAATCCAAGAACACTTTTCTCCACCATCAACAAACTCCTCAAACCCAAGGACAACCACTCCCACTCCTTTACAATGCAACGAATTTGTCACACAAAGTGTCTCAAATCGAGCACACTGTGTGTGCTTTGCCGAAACAGTATCTTGTACCTGCCGCTGTCAGCAGCGCTCACAAGGTTGCATATATTGCCTCCTTCCTGGTTCCGAAACACAAACACCTGAGAATTATGACTGATGAAGTTAAACTTGAAGGTGTGTGATCTCCTCTCAAGCATCTCTGAAGGGCATGGAAGGGGTTTCCACAGTAGAATTAGATAATTACCACACTGCGGTTGTATTCCTTGGCCAACCAGTACAGTTTCTGTGTACATATTTCTACATAATTATTTTCACAAAAAAAAGTGCTTTGTGAGGTCACAGTGACCTTGACCTTTGGCCACCTATTCAGGTCATCTTTGAGTCTAAGTGAATGTTTGTGCCAGATGTGATGGCATTCCATCAAGCTGATCTTAAAGGTGCAGTGTGTATAATTTAGTGGTGAAGTTGCATGTTGCATTTGAATACCCCTCACCTAACCCTCCCCATCCAAATATGAAAGATAACCTGTAGTTCAGTTGTCATGAAAACTCAAAAGGTGTTTAGTCTGTCCAGTTTGGACTACTGTAAAAAACATGGCGGCCTCTGTAGAGAGGACCCTCTCCCATTGTAAACATAAAAGGGCCTATTCTAGGGCAAAGAAAACTAGAATTTGTGCTATTTAGATGATTACACATTAGTGAAAACATCACTAGGATTATTTTTATTTCAATTTCTGCCAATAGATCCCTTTCACCTAAATCTTACACACTGGATCTTGAAAATATCGCCTTCAAGAAAAACAAAAACATATTTTGTGAGGCCACTGTGACCTTGACCTTTGACAACCAAAATCAAGTGAGTTAATCCTTGAGTCTAAGTGAATGTTTGTGGCAAATGTGAAAGGATTCCTTGATGGCGTTCCAGAGATATCACCTTCACAATGTGAAAAATTTGCTTTGTGAGGGTGATAGTGACCTTGACCTTTGACCACAAAAATCTTATCAGTTTATCCTTGTGTAAATATAAGTAAATATTTGTAACAAATTTGAGGAAATTCTGTCAAAGCATTCTTGAGACATCAGGTTCACAGTAATGGGACCAAAAAAGAGGCCATAATTTTTTGTTTTAGGGCAACGTGACCTTGAACTTTGACCTTTGACCACCAAAATCGAATCAGTCCAAGTAAACATGGGTGTCAAATTTAAGAGAATTCCCTTCAGATGTTCCTGAGATAATACATTCACAAGGCAAAACACATGTTTGAGAGGTCACAATGACCTTTGAGCACCAAATTCTAATCAGGTCATCAAAGTGAATTGTAATGATGTACATTATAAACAGTTTTAAATTGTAAAGTTGTAAACTGTCCAGCCTGCTGAAGTGGAGTAATCATATATATCTTGCAGTGTCTGGGTGAACTGGATTTTCTTCTCTTAACTGGGTAACAAAATAGTCTTGTTTATTTTATGAATACGTTTATTAAAACAATAACAAGCAACTATGGGAAAAATATTGAAATCTACATTTTGGGATGAACTCAGCTTTACAGTGCAGCAAAACACAAGTTAAAGTATAGGTGTATCCATTGAGTGAAAATATTATCTTGAAATTAACAGCAACTAAGGCTGTAAAATATATGTAGTAGAATGGAATAAATAAATGACAAACAAAATACTGTGGTGTACTCAATTACTTTAGCACTGAGAAACAGTTAAGTTCCATTATCTCAAAACACTATACTAACAAAAAGATAGATGAGCTTCAAGCTCAGATCCAAAAGAGAGCACAGAAATACAGATAGTCTCTATACGCTGAAAATAGAGAATAATCATCTAAGCTGTTCTAATTTCTAAGCAACATGTAATAAAAAAAACTTAAGCCTGAAATGAAATTGATTTGCCACAGTAACATACTCAGTAAGTAGGCAAAGAAAATAAATATGGAATAAATAAATACAAGAAGATATAATGAGTAGAAACATAGAAACCATGTTCAAAGAAGAGACCTTTTTTAGTCCTAAACAGATGATATAATGTAAGCATTGACAAATTATTAGATTTCTTTTTTGTTAGTTGTGTTATCCTTTTGTGGATGCACTTCATAAATTCATTGAGTGATAAATTACATATATATAAATGAAGGGTCCTCATGATCTTTGCTACCTCTGGCCCTATCCTCAGTGCTGGTGCTGGCAATAGGGTCCTCGTGATGTGCTGGGCCCCTGTCACCTGGCTCTCTCCCTGGATCTGACCCTTCCACCACTCTCAATGACCCTGAATAGTCTCTCTACTTGAATAGAAATAAGGTGTTTTCCATACTCATAACTACACAGTTCAACACAACAACAAGACTAATGTTTTTACTTTTTACAAGTCTAAATAAGAGAAGGCTTTTTCATCATAACTTGGAGACAAAAAACATAAAATTTACCTGATTCTCTATGCCTCTGTCTGACTGTCCCTGCCTGTCTGTGCCCAGCTCTTGCCTTTGCCTGATGACAGTTTGACATGCTTTTGAACCTTGTGATTTAGGTGTCATGGTGCAGGGGCTGGTTGGTATGACACACACACACACACACACACAAATGCACACACTTAAGCACTCACCCCAGCGCGCACTACATGAAATACATATACATACACATCTACTGTGGTCCAGAGGGCTAATCTGCAGCAGTCAATTTATCCAATGAACAGAAAGAGATGTTTTGCACTTCCTTATCTGCTCCTCACATTCCATTAACAGATTCACATGCTTTTCAACCTTGTGATTTAGGTGCCATGGTGCAAAGGCTGATTGATAAGACACACACAGACACAAACGCACACACTTGAGAACTCACCCGAGATCGCAGTACATGAAACACATACACAGACCACAACTTTAGGCAGTTTGCACCTCATTTCACTGAATGGATGCTACAGCTTCCTCAGTCGAGCCTTTTTCCACTTCTCTTTAATATCTCTCACCAATTCCTGAATTGCAATTTCAGCCTCCCTTAGAGTTGGCTGAGGTTCCTTATTCTCTGTAGGCTCTTCCTAAGAATCATATAGTATTTTTAACTTCTGCTACTCCACACAAAGTAACTTTGAAACCAAATGCTGTATAATAAACAATATGCTTTATCCCAACAAGCCATTAATGGAATTAAGCCTGTGATCATGTCACTCTTTGAGCAAGGTGTATTAGTTAAAACATGAAGTCCCTGCAATACACATAATTATTATCATTATTATTATTAACTGGTGCTGCTATCATTTATACATCTCTAAATGTCACTACTATTTTTTTAAATTATAACAGCCAGTTTGACAGAGCTTAAATATGACAGTTACACAACTCTTCCTGGTCTCTCTCTATTCCTCTCCTCCCCCTCCTCACTCTCTCTCTTTTCTCTCCCCTCTTTTCCACCCACCTCTCCACTCTTCCCCATTTTTCTCAGCTCACCCGAACCGGTCGAGGCAGATGACTGCCCACATTGAGTCTGGTTCTGCTAGAGGTTTCCTCCAGTTAAATGAGATTTTTCTCTCCACAGTCGCCGAAGTGCATGCATTGTGGGAACTGTTAGGTTTCTCTATAACCTTTAAGGTCTCAACCTTACTATGTAGACTAAAAAGCCTTGAGATAATGTATGTTGGGATGGTTTCCGTATTTGCTATACAAATAAAATTTTAATTAATTCTCCCAATTGCAAAAACCAACATAATGGCTCTTTGTCCAAGATCTTAAAGCAGTGAAGCTCTTGAAGCAGTGTTCAGGCTGCAATGCCTGTGGTCCCTAATGTGAATTCTACATTGGCCTTTCTAAATCCAAATTGTACACTATAGTTGATTTGTGTTATGCCTTATTCTCAGTCCCACTGGATCTAGATTGCCAAAATCTGTTTGCTCACACCTTTGAAGGTCAGCAGTATACATTTACAAGGGCACCACAACTCGCAGGTGGGACCACGTTGCTTCAGGAAAACCAACCTCCTTCTGGCTTCCCCCTCTGAAGAAGCCTGTTATGGAGACACCCCTTCTCTTTAAATATCTAGCAGAAAAAGGCCACAGAGCATCCCTGGTTTGTTTCTGCCCGTGGCTGTTTGGCCTTTTTCCTCCGTAGACACTTCAGATTGAGTGCTTCTGCTCCTCTGCTCGTCTTCTCCTGCAGTGAAAATCCTCACACCGAACTGTTACCTTGCCTTGTGCATTC